>NW_017307817.1:76310-164134 GCF_000935625.1 Nanorana parkeri
AAGTCAGTGCTTTAGATGTTTAAATATTAATAATCCTCCTGCTGCTGGAAGGCTCTGAAGCTGATCTTAGAGTAATGTTTTTTTTCAAGCTGTTAAAGACACAACAAACGCCATATGTACTTATATAAGTAAATATATTATTTGGTTTTACATGCAGTATTTTGCTTTTTGATAGTAATAGAGACTAGTATGGGAAATATGTATTCTTGCCTAAGATGATATTCAGTTACAGAATGATTTAACTAAAGGAAAATGGGCCTTGAATATGGCACTGAAACACAGACATGGGATCGTAGGGAATGGTGGGCTCCATACAAAAACCATAGCATTTTTCTGGAACCTGGAAAACTACACCTGAATGGCATAGCATTGTCCCTTTCAAGAAGAACCCTGCTGAAATATATTTGGTAAATGTGGGAATGCACAGACAATGTGGTTGATTTACTAAAGGCAAATAGGCTGTTGACTTTGCAAGGGAATTTGCACTTTGCAGGAGATTTTTCCCATATCTTGCATCCCATGCATGTGGTAAAAACTCACTTTGCAATGAATATTAAAAAAAAACAACAGAATTTTTGCTTGCACATGGTTGGATGATGGAATTCAGCAGAAATTCACCTCATTCACTAAGGTAAGAGAAAATTCCATATGCAAATGCAAGCTCTTCTAGTTGCAGCTTTTCTGGAGCCACTTTGCCTTTATTGTGGAAATCATAAGATTTCCCAGAAGCTTTTATGGGGAACGCATCTTAATAAACCTTCATTCAGGTAGAATGACTACAAAGTATGTGCCTGGTTTGCACAGGACTTTTAGGGGTCTATTCACGAAGCTGCCAAAGGATCTGGCCGTAGCTTCTGCCGATCCTTCGGCTAGCTTCGGCCCCAGGACCCCTTCGGTTCAGTAGAACCGAAGGGGTGCTGTACGGGCTATTCACAATAGCCCGTACAGCTCCCAATCATGGCCGAGTGGCTCAACCGAGCCGAACGCATATGCATCGGCCCGGCTGAGCCGCGCTGAAAGCAGTACAGTATGACTTACACCACCAGCTCTTGTTTCCTCTACTCTGCTGTGGAATATTATTTAGCTATACTTCTGTTTAAGAAATGTTTGTTTGTTTTTTAGGTGGTTAGTAATTTTCCTTAGTTCATTCACCTTTCAGTATAAAGTAACATAGTCACGTTTTGTGATACCAGTCCAACAAATAAGATATTTTGCACTCTTAGCCCATCTGTACCTAACCAGCAATGCATTTCCACTCACTCACTTGCTTATTAACTCACAGATGCTTTTCTAAGCTCTTTTACACGTGCCGAAGAACTGGTGGCATCTTAGAACAGATGTTTTAAATTCCAGGATGTTTGAAAAAAATTAATTCCTGACATTTATAAATGTTACCTAAAGGCAACGAGTGAAAAGATGCCTTAGAGTTTAATAAAACCAGGATCATTTTATTAAAATCGAATAACACCTTTTTAGAAGATAACATTCGGTTTCACACTGGCATTCATAGCACACCATATTGCTCCAATTAAAGAAGTGCTTTCCATAATCTCTTTACCAATTAATATTAAGAAACCAGACTAAACCTTGTGCTTTTTATGCCAATATAGCACACTGATATGTGCCTGCTTTAATTTGAACTATTTGAGGATATTATTTAACAGTGGATTTACTTATGCATGCATTAAAAAAGCATGCAATAATTATTCACTTCTGCTAGCATTGTAAGAGTTATTTTCTTTCACTTCTGGCTGGATACACTGGAAGCATGGGTTACTACATTTCCATTGTAAAATGCATCAAAACATGGGCTAAAACAAAGTAAAAATCATTTTTACACTGCTATAGTGTGATTTCAGCCTTAAACTTGGAACGCAAGCTTTTTTTTTTTTCTAAGCCCCCCACTACCATTCCAGTTTTAAAAAACTGGTGTCAAGTTAACTTACCCTCTCTACGCTTTAGTGCTGTCCCTGACTTCCTCCTCATTCCATCGCTGGAGGTTCTCTTCAGGACACAATGACCCTCTGTTATTCTGCCCATCCCCAGCCTGTCCCTGGGGGTGCATCATCACAAATCCTTGCCTCACAGTACTTTTGGACTGGATGGCACTTACATGTCATTTCTTAAGTTCCATTTAGTCCTGTGAGAATGCCTGCCCTCCACCAATGCCAGGAGATAAAGTCAACCCTCCTGTGGAACTGTAATTTATCTTTAAAAAAACATCTATGACGGTTTGGGGGGAGGTAGATGAGGGAGGCAGACAGAAGTGCCTGGAGTTCTGGTTTAAAGGACACATTTTGTCCTTTTAATATTCCCCCCACTCCCTTAAGTGGCAGCCACATACCAAAAAACTTACCATCCACCCCACTCCCATTCCTACCTGTGTGTCCTTGCACAGCCTTTGCAAAAAACTAGGCCTGGCAATTTCCAGTTCATACATTGAATGTGTGTTGCTCAGTCCATTCATTTATATTGCTGCTATTTACTCATGGCAGCCCCTGGCCATCTGGAGCAGGGGTGCCTAAACGAAGGGCCAGTTCACCATTTTACAGACCTTAGGAGGGCTGGAGTGTGGCCAGAAGGAACAGAAAATAACCAAGCATCAGTGGGAGTAAACAATACCCCAGGGTTGGTGAGCAGTGAAAGTAACAAGAACCTAGTGCCTGTGGTTAGTGGGAGGAGGAATAATGTCCCATCCTTGGTTTCAGTGGAGGGAATAGTGCTTCATCATTGGTATCACTAGAAGGAATAGTGTGCCATAATTAATGTCTGTGCAACTAATAGTGCCCCATTGTTGGTATTATTCTGTGGAATATTGCCCTGTTATTGGTGTCAGTGTAAGGAATATTGCCCCAGTACTGGTGTCAGTAGAAGGAATAGTGCCCCATTGTTGGTGTCAGTGGAAAGAATAGTATCCCGTTATTGGTATCAGTGGGATGAATAGTGCCCCATCATTGGTGTCAGTGGGAGGAATAGTGCCTGAAAGGCCAGTTAAAGGCAATTTGGCCTTCAGTCCACAGTTTGGAGACCACTGATCAAGAGGAATACGACCCCAGCCATAGGAATAAATGGGCCAAGCAGTGTGAATGTGCAGTAGCAGCTAGACTGCTTTCTTTCAAAGGCTGCGTGGCTGCACAGTAAGGGGGCCGAAAATGTGTATTTTGGTAGGTAACTGCTTATCTGAGGGAAAATTTAAAGGACTACTAGGATACATATGGCCATTTTTTACCTCTGTTTGCTTGGCTATCATGCTAAACTACTTCAGAAGTACTGACCTTAAACAATCTGAACATCTGACCTTCTATGCTGACACAGAGTTGCTAACTTGTACTGGGTCAGTGACTCTAAAACTGTTAAGGCTCAAAACAACCAGCGAGCTAGAATTTTTAGACTGAGGTCAGCAGAGGCTGCCTACGTATTCTTTCAAGTACAAATTTTATTTTTGCTTGATTCAGATAAATCCTATTGTATGTACAATGTGTGGCAGCACAAGCACAAACTGGTGCATTGGTATACTCATTACTAAGTCAACCCATACTATTAAGTTTTGCCAACTGTACAGGCTCGCTATGGATATACAGTATGTGATTGTAAGAATGCTCTGCTTGAAATTTAAGTACTGGCTACACAAAACATACACTGAAATAAGAAACAAAGATTTATTATATTTATTCAGCCACACAGTACAAGGGACAAAGTGCAAAGTTCAGCATTTATTTCAACCAATAAAGCCTTTTACTGCTATGGTACTCTTCAGTCTCCAAGTTACATACTAGTTCTGGAGGAAGGATGTCAGTCGCAGAGAGACTGAATAGGTACTTCACTGAAACAGAATTCGTTTACAGCTGGGGTCCAACAAAGGCTGTTCCCATTTGAGTCTTCTCTGCTAAGTAGTGGGATTATAATTGAGGTAAGTTTTCAGAGATAATCAGCCGCATGTTGCATGTAGCATTTCTTTAAACTCACTCTCTAGGATTTTATGATCACTACAAAGAAATCCCCATTTCAAAACACACAATGCATCGGTCCAGCTGTCAAATATGAGATTTCCCTTCACTTTGGGAAGATTCCCCTGGTATGTCTCCAAGACAAGACTTGAGGGAAATGGGGACACAGGCACCAATAAAATCCTAACTGATCATAATCCTAAAATCCTAATTTTTTGTTGTTGTTTTGGATAGAGTGGGAAGGATTATTCACATTGGTTAATGCTCTATGTGCCCTTATTGGAGAGATTCATCATTTTATGAGTCTTGCTGACCATTGTTACCAAGGAACAAAATGAGGTGAAATCAAAATTTTAGAGTTGTCCCCAAAACAAGAGGTGAAGGTAAATCTTCTAATGGGGAAACTTGTTCCAGGGACAACTGTCTAAGAGGGGAACTCCCCTCCCTTTGGGAGATTTCTTCTAACTTCCTGCTGTGTCTCTGGGACAGAATGTGAAGGGAAATGTACCCAATGGTACACAGACAGCAAACAATCAACTAATATGGGTTTTACCCTTCTCTGCTCTGTCGAAAGCCAAAAAAAAAGTTTTTGACCATACATACCCTTAAACCCTTCCCTACTCTGTCAAAATGAAAGAAGAGGTTTGGGTAGGTGTTCAGCTTTAATAATCTGATAAGATAAGTCACAAATTAAATTTGTGGTAGCTCATGATGCGTGGTGAAGTTAAGAGGATAACCAGTTTTTGCATTTTCTTGTAAAACGTGCCATAGGTCAAAAGCTAGTCAAGATCATGCATGTTTGGCAAGTTAGGAGATGTGGTTCACAACTGTAAATGGGGTGTATCCTTATATTTGGTTGGGCATACACAGGGATGCTATGGAGGCTGTAGAAATTTTTGTTTTGTAAAGAAGAGCTTTTATTCCTACTTGAAATTTTCTCCTGTATTTTTTTGGCAAGTTACAAAAACATTTCCTGATTTTATACTATGGGACAAAGAAGATGAATTCATTACGTCAACAGTAAAAAAGATAAAGTATAGAACATACAGTATGATAATCTAGGATGTAGCTAGTTGTAATGCCATTATTGATTGTGATTTGATTAATTGATAGGCAGTTGGTGTCTTATACCTAGACTAAAAGAGGATGTGTTATTTCACTGCAGTTTTCATTTTTTTTAAGCCTTGAATCCTCTTCAACATAATGCTTGCAGTCATATTCAGAAATTATTCAATTTTAAATTGATGAGTGATATTTTTAACACATGTAATGGTCTTTGTAACCAATAAAATAGTCAGGCAAACAGCTACTGTAAATATACAGCTTAAATACAATCATTTACTAGACAACGGATTTGTAATTCTGTTTACCCAAACTTGAGATTCACTCACTTCTGCCACACTTAAAAGCAAGGTAAGTGTTTCATTGAACGATCAATAAGCATCACTACTGCAAATCTATTGTTTATGTTGCAGACAGATGGCACAGGGTGCTGCAAAAACTAAAACAGGAGATAATAGGAAATAATAGTGTCAACTGTCTAGCTATTCAGCGTGGCAGAGGTGTGTGAATACAAACATTTCTGAAAAGAATTACTTTTTTGGAGAACATTTAAAATAGATGCATTTCAGTTCTATATTCATGTGTTTTCTGGAGTTTCTCTTTAAGGAGAGATCTTGTTTTCCCCATAGAAGAGCAGATAACCCTTTCATTGCTGCTATGTTAAAATAGAAAGTCGTCCATGTAGGTTTAAAATATTGGGATGGGTTTGGTAAGTTGCATAGAGAAAGGGCCAATATTTCATCTCTACCACTCAGTCACCATTTTAATTTTTCTGACTCGAAACTAAAGAAAGGTGAAAGATTATTACATGTTACTGCATTTAGTACATATTTGTTACTCATAGAAAACCAAAATGAACCTTTTAAGCATCAGAGCTATTTTACAGTTTAAAGTGGACCTAAAGTCAAATACTGTGCGCCAGTGCGGGCTCTATCCAGGTCCCACCCGTCATTGATTTTATTTCCTCTTCTGTTTCTTTAGTGGTAGCTCTGGGTGAGAAATGGACACTGATTGGTTGCCTCGTCCTGAGCCATTCTAACTGGTTACATTAATTATTGTCTTTACAGCAGCCAGAGCCAGCTGACTCCTGCACAACTTGTTGTGGACAGATCTGTCAATTGACAGCCCGATCATCATGATATAAAGCGGCCTAAGGGCCAGAGTGAGGAGTACGAGTGATTGCCAATTTAAAATGCCACTAGGTTCCTCTCTTCAAGCTTATAATGGGGCGCAAAGAGAGAGGGGCTAAATTAACATGACTAATAGAAAGGGGTACTGTAATTATAACTGAAACTATTAGAAACAGGTACTGTAATTAAACCTGCAACTAATAGACACGGGTACTGTAATTATACCTAAAACTTCCTTCCATGTTTCACCCTAAATCAGTTATATTCTTAATACATTTATTATAATACACACCACTGGAAAAGGCAGTTGCCAGATTATCATATATTCCCTGTTATAGTATATACATGTTTTGTAAGCAGAAGGAGCAGTCTGTCCCTTCTTCCTACTTTACTTTTCCTGTCCACTTTCTGCTCTTACTGCTTCCACTGTGTTTTTCTAGACCCACAAAAAACAACCAGTAATCAAGCAAAGTGATTAGGTTTTGCTGTCCATTCGGCTGTTAGAATGTTTGGACTTTCATGGTCAACGTTAAGAAATTTGAGTGCAGCATTACAGAGTGATCAAGTGGGGTATGAATGGCTATCAAATACATCAAGTTGGAAAGGTCCACTATAGATTCAAAATAAAATACACTGTAGCATAAATAGATAATGCTATACAACATCCCAGATAGCAAGAATAACTTGCTACAAACTTGTGGCAGGGTGAAATTGTAATTTTGTTAACTTCCTGCACATATTCCTGGAAAGTTGTAGACTTGCAGAACACTTTCAGCACAAGTTCTAGTTGACACTTTTTGAATTTGTAGCAAATTTGCTTGGCAAGTCTACAGCAAGAGTCTTGCAGGTCTTAGCAAGAGCTCTGCAAGCACGTTGATCTGGAGACTTGCAATGCAGGCTTGCTGTAATTGTGCAACAAAATTGTGAAGCTTGGCAAGTCTTCAATAGTTTAGCAAGTCATTTTCAAACTTGCAGCTCAATTGCTTGCTATCTGGGAATATAGAGTTATTTAATCTTGCTAAGGTATTAGAAGGGAGTCAAATATCTTGACGTTTTAATTTATTTGTAGAGAGCATACACTTGAGGCCCAGTTGCACCGCAGGTCCATCAACGTATTTCATTATTATTTTATTACAGGCGTTTATATAGTGCCATCAATTTACACAGTGCTTTACATACTCTACAGTCACTGCCCTCAGGGACCTTACAATCAGAACACCTTAAATACACCACTTTTTCTTTAGTAAATCAGAATGTTTTTGAGTATATCTGTAAATTCTTCCCGAAATATTTAAAAATGTAATATATTCTGTACAATTAATAAGCAGTGAAAACCTACCTATTATTTGGTATGGTAACTTTTTGCCATCCACTACACTCACAACTTAAGCAGCATATGAAATAATCAGCTTCATAGTCATTTGGTAAAGCTGCATATACCTTTATGAGTATCCTGTGCTTCTTCATAAGCTTGGGTGAGGATTTGCTAATGGAATAATTTGCGCTCTTGGTGAAGTGAAACTTGCTTGCTTCAAACATCAAGTCATGTACTGAAAAAAGTACTATTCTTGTAAAATACTCTGCACATGATTGGGTAATGAAGTAAACACAGACTCATTTTATCAACGCTGAGAATAACCCCCCCCCACCCCCTTTAGTTAATCTAGGCCTGGATGTATGCTATCCAGTGTGATTATCAGAGGTATAGCTCGCTGGAGAACTGGGCTGGGGGACAAGCGGGCGGGCTTTTGCCCCCCATGGCCAGTATTAATGAAAGAATGTATGTAGGGTTGGTGGCCCTGGGTGGAGATACTTTACCATTCAGAAATCGATCAGACCTGCAGTCATTGACACATGCATGCTGGTCATTAGTCATACATTTAGACCCCTGATCATTTTTCAGATCTACGATCACAGCATATGGTGGCAGTGGCTTTGTCATATCATGAGATAAAACACAAAGAGGTGCAAAGGAAGCTGGTGCTGAATCATGTAAAAAGGTGTGTCTTAAGAAACCTGGAGATTTAGAAACACCCTCCATTCACAATGGCACACTTTGCATGGTACACTTTTTTAGCCCACAGAAATTTGACCCTACCATAAAATGGGCAAGTTGGTTGATAAAGCTTCCCAGGTTGTGCTTGCCCCCCATGTCGAAGGTTCCCAGCCCTCTTCTGCCATAGCAAGTGATTTTGACATCTCTTACACAGGGATCAGGAAGGCACTCAAGAGTACACAGCAAGCATGATATCATGAAGGTGATTTTAGAATCTTGTCCTTACTGTTCTTAGAACAAAGCAGACAGAAATGAGGGTCTCGCTCAGGAGCATAACTAGAAATCACAGGTCCCCTTGCAAAATTTTGTATGCCCCCTCCCCCCCAAAAAAATGCCACTGAATGTATTATTATATATGATATGATTACATGATGTTAGAAACAAATCACTATCCTTGGACGCATCGATCATTCGTCCAGGAATAGCACTGACATATGCCACAGGGCAATACAGAGAACACTGAGCAAGTCACATTAGTTTCTGTACAGAAGCACTTACACTCTAATGCAGAATGGCATCGGCAGTAGGTGGACTACAAATCCCAGCAATACATTATACAGCAATGCAGAAAAGTATATGAATTGGACTCTGGACTTTGGAACGCACTGGAATCGGGACTTATGAACATACTGGAACCGAGACTTAGCAACACGCTGGAATCAGAATGTGGGAACGCACAGTAATCTGGACTTAGGAACGCACTGGCATCAGGACTTAGGAACGCACTGGAATCGGAACATGGGAACGCACTGGAATCGGGACTTAGGAACGCACTGGACTCAGGACTTAAGAACACACTGGACTCTGCACTTAGGAACGCACTGAACTCGGGACTTAGGAGCACACTGGACTCTGCAATTAGGAACGCACTGAACTCGGGACTTAGGAACGCACTGGACTTTGGACACAGCTGAGATCCTACAGAGCCCACCTGAAACTCTCTATGGTAGGCTCTGCAGGGTCTCAGGTGGATTGGTTGGGGTCCCTTTCCCTGCACATGCAGTTTCTTACCTGCCGCAACTGGGGCCCGGCCTCTTCTTCCTCCGCCGGACCAGCGCTGCTGGGGCCTGGAATCCAACACCTCCTCTGCAGTCACCTGCACAATCCCTGGTGATTAGTAAGGTCTGCGGCAGACCTTACTCATCAATCCTTTCGGCGGGAGCTCAGAACTGTCAGAGTGCCGGAGCTGACAGCAGCAGCTATGCTGTCTGCATCTGACAGAGATGCAGACTGTGTAGCTGTGGGCCAGATGGTACCAGTTTGTGGGCCAAAATTGGCTTGCGGGCCAGTACTAAGAGCCCCCTGCAGACCCTTCCTTGCTGCTGCTGTGCTGACCGGGCCCCCCCCCCCACTGCCCAGGGCCCCATGGCGGTAGTTCAGCCACTGGTATTGCTTCACCACATGAAGGAAACAGCAATGGTTATACATTGTTAGGAGGCTTAGCATTCATTGTTACTTGATATTGTACCATGAGGGACATAGATGGGTGCTCCAAATAAATGTTTCATTTTCCTTGCTGGCCTTGTTCTCTCCTGGACTTATTTATTAATGTCTTTCACAGAAAACCAAAAAATAAATAAAAAGCCACGCCAATTTAGTGTTACAGTGTAAAAAGTACAATTTCCAGATGCTGTATGGCTATTTTTGAGCTAGATATCTTGAGCCTGTGAACTATACTTATCTAATTTAACATAGAAAAGCTGAAATTTTTACTAAAGTAGAATTTCACAAATCACACAATAGTAACCTGTTTTTTTCTCCTTATTTACAGAGAACACCAGTCCCGAGCGCCGAAGCATTCCGGTGGTTCTTTTAAGCAGATCTATATCTTATTTTCAAGGCACTCTGAAGTGATTGACAAGCACTGGTCTTGTTTTGGGAACTGCAAAGTCCATGACTGAAGAATATACTGAGACACTATTTTCGTCTGTGTACAGGGGTTTCCTCAAAAGAAAAAAATATGAATAATATAAAAAAAATCATAAAAAAATTCACTGGAGCCTGGCTGGTTTACCTATGTTTAGTACACAGGTTCTTTCTTTATGTACTTAGCTATAATTAACAGTGAAATTGTTGTCTACTTTAAAGTGACTGCAAAAGGAAAGGTTTGGGTAAACCCCTACTGTAATATGATGTATCTTTGAAAAAAAATTAACATATCTATACTTCATTTCCAAATATGTGTTTCAGTACTGTAAACTGTACAGATAGCAGCTTGTATTTTGTGCGTTTAGACACGAGGAGACAATCATGTCTGAGCATCTATATGAAGATTAACAGTTTGTACGCAGCAGTGAGGTTCTGCAACTTAAATCTGGAGCAATAAATTCTAGCTTTAAACATTATTTTGCCAGCTGGTTAGTCACAGCAGCAACAGCACTGTCTTTTATTTTATTTATTCTCATTTTGTTTTCTTTTTTTGTTTTGTTTTTTTTTGTTTTACATTTTTGTTTTGTTTTGCTCTGTATACATTCCCATGGGCTTAATTTACAGAATGTTCTTCAAGGTCAAAAAAATTGTACTGCATCCGTTGACTACTCCCAAAGAAGCCAACTGTATGGAGAGTATTAGCTGCCAATCTTGGCTCTACTCTCATGTTTCCGAGGTCCTCCTTCTTTTTATGGACCTGAGGCACAATCCAGACAAAACGTTCTGACCTTTATGCACTTGTGTTTTTAAAACATAAAGGCAATCCCTCCAAAGCACTTACCAGAGATGACCCACTTTCCAGCGCTTTGTAGACCAGTGTGAAAGCAGCATATGGTATTGTTGTTTGTCCGCTAGGACCAGTCTTTTGAATTATTTGTTCAGGGAAACAGAAGTGTACTGTGACCATGTAATTGAGTACATGCCTTCTGGTCAAGTTTTTTTTTCTATAGTAACTGTAAACACTGTAAAATATAAATGCATTCTCACTGTAATGACAAGAGTCAAACATGCATATGTATTCCTGTATATATGTCATCAACAGAAAAGGTAGGGAACTCCAGATTTGAAGTGCATTGAGGTGTAAGTATGTAGGTAACTTTGTCTCTGAGAGATCATTCAAATTCTGTATTATTTTACACACATTTCTAGTTTATTTAAACAAGCCCTAATGCATTGAATAGAAGTCAGAATCTTGCTGGTCAGTACATACATTATATAATTAGGCATATTTGATGAAGCTAAACAAAATGAAGTGATACATATGCAAATGCAGAAACCCACAGAAACCAATAATATTATAATTGAAAGAAATAATTTTGATTGGTTACTATGGGCTACTGAACTTTGTGATTTTGCTTCTTTCTTATCAAGTGTTAGTCTGCCAACTTCATCACTTCAAGTCTGGAATTGCCCATCCTACAATGCTTTATTTTTTAGACCTTGCCTAAACACTTTCAGTTTGGCTCCAACTTTTTATTCCTGTGTAGCGGGTTTTTTTTTTTTTCTTTTAACGAAGATCTGATCTACTGAACAGCACCAATTTAAATGCACCTCTGGCAGATAAAGTTATATATAATTTTTTTAGCTAAATTGTGTATCTTACAAGAGAGTCTTGTATGTTTTCATTTTTGTGTTTTTGTAATAAATGTTTTATTGACATTGAGTAGATCTATAATAGTTTTAGAAACAAATTAGAACAGATTCTAAATGATGCCATCCATAGACCCTAAGCTGATTAGCATTTTTCTTACCTGTTTTTCCAGTATAAATGTATATGATGGAACTCTACCCAGGGGCTTTGGTGGAGAGAGATTAAGCAAAAATATGTAAAAATACCTAAGAGTGTTCCACTTTTCAGCTGATTGGGATCTTTTCTGGAGTCAAATAAATATTCAGAGCTGGAAAACTTACTGCAAGCAAACCTGTTTTCATGGCATTCCTGTCAAAATCCCTTCACTGCATATCAAGCTCTCTTCGGTGCCATAACTTGCCCTTAGTGTCCCTGTCTGTACATTGTTGCAACACTTAAAAAACACTCAGTATATACAGGTGTGGAGCACAGGTGTAGGGTCCTCCAATCCTTCAACAATGCAGTGCATTCGGCCTGCGTAGGTAATCACCATGCCTTAGAATTGTAATATTGTGTGGTGGAAGCCATGCCTAGACATAGGCAAATAGTGACTTGGTTGGTTTTTGCATGATCTTTGGAAAGCAGCAGTGGCATATTAGGAGACTGGAAGGGGCACTAAAGTTATGTTATGGCACGGATAGTTCATGGTATGCAGCTCTGAGGTTACAATAACAGGTATCCAGTGCATTTATACAGTGTCTGTGGCAAGCTGTTTTGGTGGTACCCAATATTGAAAATACACTCTCAGAGAAAAAGACAATTCATAATGTTATAATTTGTTAACTGGATTTCATGTGGCTGCTATTTACATGAAGCTACATGTTCACCAGCGTAAAAGTGATTTTGGAGTCTGGGTGTCAGAAAAATTAGTTCTGGAAGATCTTCTGTTCTGCCATTACATAAAAGTGCATTCTTATCTAACACAAAGACTGACTTTAAGCTCAAATGAAGCTAACTTGGCTCTTGCTTAGGAATCCAAACATTTCAATCAATTTCCAGCACTGTGCCATCTCAATTTCCAGCACTGTGCTCAATTTCCAGCATTGTGCCAATGAGCTTTGGTGGCCCCACAGCAGTTTCCATTCAGTGGATAGTTGGTAGAAATATGAGAATGGGATACCTGGCCCTGGTTTTCTCTACCCAAAAGTGGAAAACCTATTAAACATAATTGCTGAGAATGACTATGTTTAAAGTCCCATGAAGAGTACCTCTATCTCATTGCTTTTTCTGTGAAGAATGTTGACCATGACATTTTCTTTTATGGACTTTGCACAGGCCAAGCAATCTCAGAGATAAATATTTTGCAGGGTTCAGCAAAAGAATAACAAAACAAAGTACTATTTTCACATATATCTCATTTAATCCAGTACCATTTAAAACCCTTGGGTGGACTTTGCTTTAAACACACGTAAAGCCTTATTTGGATTTTGGCTTTGCACTTTTCATTTACACTCTGCATATTTGTTAATTCCCCCATAAATATATGAAATGATTCAGTCAAGCTACATTAGGTGTAAAATATCTATACATTTATTCTTAATTATGTACTCACTGCCCAATACCCTAATGTTGCATGTCTTGGTGTACTTTTGTTTTAATGACCTGGTTGATATAGTAATTGTGTTGTTTTACATGTCCAGTCCAATTTAGGGTAAAGCAAAAATGACAGAATTTAGACAAAAATCTTTTTTTTCTTGATTATTTTAGGATCATTCCATTCAATTTGATGTGTCTGTTCAAAATAAAATGTAGCCATTGTTATACATTTGACCCATATAAGAATCATATATTTTACATATACTTTACTCCAAAATGTAAAAGTGAAACATTATATTGACATATGGATTTTTAATGTCAATTTGTTTCAAATGCAAAATCATAAATAATCTCCATTTGTTGTCTTGAGAAATTCCTTGATTATTTTAGAAACCATTCCATTCGATTTGATGTGCCTGTTCAAAATAAAATGTAGTCAGTATTATAAATTTGACACATATAAGAATCATATATTTTACATATACTTTGCTCCACATTTTTAAAGTGAAAAAATACATTGACATATTAATTTTTCATGTTAATTTGTTTCAAATGCAAAATCGCATATATTCTCCATTTGTTGTCTTGAGAAATAGGGGATAGAAAGTGCTAAAAAATTATTTTTCCACTTAGCACTTCAAAAAGAAAATATTGAACCATCTCTTAATGTGTACATCTTTTTTTGCATCATGGATTAGAAAATGATACCTATTTGCATTAAAGAATCTTGGCATGTAACTCTCACAATTAATTCAAAAGAATAAAAATATTTATAGTGGTTACATCTGTAATCAGATAATGAGGAAGGAAATGTGTTAAATGAACATACCATTTAGGGTCGAATATCTTCAGCAAAAAACAGTAGTAGGTCTTTGATCATGGCTAGATGCATAGTGATTTCAAACACTTGGTTCCATGTAGCAACTAAATGTTCCAGATTTTGTTTGTCATTAAATTTGGCAGTCTCACACTGAGATCTACTATGTTCCTAGTGAATAAAAGACAGCTCCTACTGAATGTTAGAACGATTACTCTGCATAAAAAACAAGGGAACAGATTTTTTTTCTTTCTTTTTTTTTTTGCATTTTAATTTATGACCCACTGATATGTACTCCCTTCACAGTGTTCTCCTATTTCTGAACTGTGCTGTTATCTATTACATTTTCTAACAGATATATGTGTAAGGTGTATGTATGCTTGTGCAGTTATGGAAAAAGCAGTTTTGGAAAACAGTGTATTTATGAGAAAAAAAAATCACCTATGGGGCATGTACAAAACTGTAAAAAATACACATTAAGTTGCCCAGTAAAGTTGTTTTTGTGACATTTCTGTGTTGTTAAATAAAGGACTTTAGTATTCAAAATATCTGGCATTCTATAAAACCTAATTTCTTTTTAGTTTTTTTTTCTGTATTTCTAGTCTTTTATACAGATGAAATGACTATAAAAATCTCTGCTTAGAGCTGAACTCTAGGCAAATATAAAAACAGAAACTAATGCAGCTCTGTATTCAGTAATATATAATGAAATGTTTTGGGGGTTTTTTCTAACACATCTAGTGTAAGTACATACATTTAGCTTGGTATCAGGCTCTTGCAGTCCCTTGTACAGCAGACCTCAGACTGGGAGATAAAGAAGCAGTGCAAGGAGCCAGATAGTTGTTCATGAACTAACAAGGAACACACTGATAGAAGAAGAGAACAAAATGGCAGAGATGAGCTCATCAGTGTGTTGCTTCTCCTTTAACTATCCTGTCACAAGCTGGGGTAGGGACAAGACCTGTAGGCATAACTTAACTGCAGCAGAGAAAAATCAGGTCCCCATCCTTGCAGACAGGACTGTGCAGTGCGGCTGAGCTGTGTAAGGGCCCATTTACATTTCTGCATCATGGTAACATGCTTTACTACTTTGTGGTGCCAACAACGCACCTGAAGGCACCACAAAGAAGTAATTGGGCCCTTCAGGACTAAATGGACAGAAATACACAACCTTTGACAGGTAAAGTAGCTCTCAGAGATGTATTTAATCTGATGATTTAGCTGTTTGACTGTCCAACTATAAGAAAAAAAAAATAGCAAAGTTACATAATATCAGGCTATGGACCTTGGATAGTTTTTAACACGTCACAAAATACCTGGATTAAAGATTAAAAGAATATTTATTAGAACTTGTGTTAATTTATACAATGGGTGTTTCCATTGTTTAGTACATTTTGTTGTGTGTAATGGCTGATTGAGAAATGTACCCAAAAACCATATTGTGTCATAGGCCGGATATTTATGGGTTTCACGCCAAAGAGTTTTTAAAGAGTCCATTTAAACAAAAAAAACAGCAAAAAGTTTTCCAGCACACTCGCTAGCCAGCATGCTGGCTGGCGAGTGTGCTGGGAAACCTTTTGCTGTTTTACTGTTTGAAGCCCTTCCATGTGCACCTTGCTGTAAAGCTGGTAACGAACTGATGAGTGCGTTTGCCATTTGTTTTGCTTGACTCATTTAAACAAAAAGACGCACTGGTAAAAATCGTTTTTGTACATTTAAATATTTGTTTGAAAACAAAACTAAATTTTCTAATATAGGAAAAAGCACTACAAATATACAATATTCATATTATAGTGCAGTCTCTAGCGTTGGCGTTGTCCACAACAGCTAGTTGGATGTTAGCTTTCATTTAAAAGTTGGGTTTAGTGTTTCTTTCTGTGTTGTGCATACTTTCTTTCTGCCTCCCTGCAGGAGACCACATTGGGGCGGAGTAGAGACATGAATTATTTACTTGAGAATGATAAGAGGTTTACATTACAGGCATATTAATAGATCATTATTAATTAAATTACTTGGCATCTTACAAAATCAGTAACATGCTAAAGAAAGTTGATTTGGAGTGTTTGCCATGAGTTATTGAATACTGCTTCTCTTTGAACAATGTTAACCAAAACTTGGCAACCATACAGGGGTCCATACATTCATTGGACTATTCATACATTCAATGAATGGTCCAGCCATTCGTTAAATCTGGTAACGAGCACGTGGAATAGCATCCTTTCATCCTTCATGTTGATCATTATATACCGCGAGCTATAGCTCGAGATATACTGAGGCGCCGCAGTATACAGCGAGCTGCTGCTTGCGGTATACTGAGACGCCGCAGCTGAAGCCATTGCTGACAGCTGGCTCTGCCTATCTTAAGGCAGAGCCAGCTGTACCCGCCCCCTCCCCCGTGTGTTCCGCCAGTCAGCGTTGGCGGATCGGAGCGGGGAGGGGGGAATCCAGCCCCTCCCCTGTCACGGCAGAGAGCCGTGACAGGATCGAGAGGTGAGCGAACGTCGGTATGTGTTCGCTCACCTCCCAATCTACTGAGCAGACCTGTGACAGTCTCATTGTCACAGGTCGGCAAGAACTATGAGATGAGTGGAAAGCACTCACCTCATAGTTCTCCTTTAACGTATGCTAGGTGAAAGGATCTTATGGATTCCACTTATGGCAGGTGTGTACATATACAGATGACATTCATTTTAATAATTCATTGTACCTACCCAGGGGAGCACTACAAATCTGCTGAACTATGCATGTTTTGCATTCCATATACTTGGATTGTACAATATATGCAACATCTAATAGTTGTATATGATATATTGCTCCTCTATTGAATATTAAACGTAATGCAACATTGATAGGGTTTGGGGACCCTAGGACAATAAGTTGTTTGCCACAAGGGATTATTTTCACATTAGTCTATATCCAGGGTTACAAGGATTTTTTACAGACCAAGCTCTTGTTTAGGCATAATAATGCATATGAATGATGTTCATTGCAATGCTTGTACATACATATAGTTGTTGTTAACAGTATAGTTTAGCTGCCATAGGAAGTCCTATATGTATAGGGTAGCTATTGTAGCGGCGTGCTTCTCTGAGTGCATGTGTGGCATGCACCCATCAGGAGTTTTTATATATACTGTTTATTCAATTCTGTATTTAGCAGCTTGCCTGGATTTCAGATTTATTACTTAAAGGATGCACACTCAGGTGTAACATAAAATAAAGCCTTATTGGTACTGAAGAGAAAACTTCCCAATACTTAGGGGGTTATTCACAAAGCTGCCGTAGGCAGCCGAGTGAATAATTGACCCGAAGTGAAGTGAGCCGAACGCTGTTTGGCTATTCACCTCAGACTTGTACAGCTGATTTCAGCCGTATATCGCCTGAAATCAGCAGTACATCGGCTTGCTTCGGGTGGCTTCAGGTCGGCCGAACATGCTCAGCATGTTCGGCCGACCCGAAGTGCAGAAGGAGTTTGACTCAGCCAATCCAACGTCTGGATCGGCTAAGCCGAACGTCCGGCAGGCAACTCGCTGCTGTTCGGCCAATTCTCATAGATGCCGAACAGCAGTGAGTGAATAGCCGAATGCCGCCGAGCGGTGCTCGGCTATTCTGCTCGGTACCTCTGTGATACCGAGCAGAATAGAAAAACAGTCAAAAAAGAGGGGGGAAAAAATAGAAAACGATTGGGCGGAGCTAGCAGTGACTGCTAGCTCCGCCCAACTGTTTTCTATTGGCCGGGACCAGCTGTCATTACAATGAGAGCTTGTCGGAGCCTGCGGGGATATGAAAGCTGACTCTGCTAAGCTCTTATCCTAATGAAAGAACAGCGTCCTCTGTTTACCTAGTAACCAGGGGATGCTGTCCTGTCATTAAGATGAGAGCTTAGCAGAGTCGGCTTTTATATCACCGCCGGCTCTCCTAAGCTCTCGTCATAATGACAGATCGGCATCGCCTTCTCCTCCAGCCTCAGTTACACACCGAGAACCCGGGAGAGCCGCTGTGATATCACTGCGGCTCCGCCGGGTTCTCAGTGTAATGACAGAACGGCTGATCTGTCTCTGCAAGTGGCCAGAGCCAGCCGTGAGATGACGGCTGGCTCTGCCCAGCTGTCAGAAGCAGTCGGTCGGCCGGCCAATGGCGAGCCGAAGCATATGCCTTCGGCTCGACTGAGCCCCTCGGCCAACTTCGGGAGCTGTATGGGCTATAGTGAATAGCCCGTACAGCAGCCCTTCGGTTCAACTGAACCGAAGGAGTCCTGGAGCCGAAGCTAGCCGAAGGATCAGCTGAAGCTACGGCTAGATCCTTCAGCAGGTTTGTGAATAACCCCCTTAGTTGAATGCTGTGAGAAGTATGAAATATATTGCCATGTTAACCATCACAATGTGAACATGGTATTTGTGCTGAGTATTAAGTTGTAACACAGTTTATGTTTTTAGGTGTCAGTAATGCCATGTGCAGTTACCCACAGAAATCATTTACAAAGCTCAGTGCAGATAACTAAAATATGATTGGTGGAAATAGGTTACTACATTAGCATTATTCAGTGCACTGCTTTGTGTGTGTATGTTTTTTCTCTCTATGTTGACATTAGTTGGCCAGTCAAGATATACTCCATTTTTTTTATTTAAGAGGTGCATACCTAACAAGTTTATATCTGAAGGATCTTTGTCAGTATAACCTGTAGATGAAATTGAACCCACTGTAAACACACTAAAGGTAAAACTCTTACAGCTGTTTTGCTAACTGCACACAATAAGAGCTAGTACTAAACTAGTAATTATAAAGCCAAATATTCAATCATATAAAAATGTGAAAGACTTCGATGTGGGTTTTCATTATCCACATCTGAAGGTAAAGTACTTTTGAGAAAACCTTAATCTTCAGAATCCTATAATTACATGTATGCCTTTTTCCCAAGGAGCTTATTCAATTTCACTTCAGACTTCTTTAATGAATTTGTCAACATAGCTTCCCTTGGCAGCAGGTTCCATGCTCTGTGTAAGCAGCATTTTAGGTTGCCTGAATGATATTCACCAAATAATTGAATCCCAAATGTTTGTCATCAACACTGACATGGCATGATAGGAAGCAGTTATTTTAAAATGCAGATATGATTTATTATTTTAGTAATTTTAATTTAGTAAATGTCATATTTTAACTTGGTAAAATATGCAGTGAACATACTGTCATTGTTACTGTTAACAATAAAGTAAATGCATAAAAAAAGTTTGTATTCACATAAATATTTAATAAATACTTTAGGGCAACCTACGCCTTGTTATAACCTTACGTTTTCTATACCTACACCAAGTTATCATTAACCAAAGCTGCCACAAAAGTTGTCGCTAGGATAAGCAAATCGGCCTGGGTTCTATTCATAGGCCGTTTGTCAAACCCATCAAAAACATTTTAAATTGCAAACTTCAATCCTAACCCCTCTGATGCTAATGGAGGGCAAAGTTTGAATATCACTTCTGGCCATTTTCAAGGCTTTTAGGCAAGGGACTGTCAAACATAGAACATTGAGAGCTGAGCTCTGCCATGGAGCACATGTACCAATGCAAAAAAAATGTAACTATCAAAATTTGTGTGGAGGGTCCTCCTTTTTATGTGACGTGGAGGGTGACATGAGAAAAACACCAATCCCTTCTAATACATGTGTGGGTGATGCCTTTAAGCTGTATGTGGTTTTAGGGAATAGTACAATTCAATAGTGCAAGTGTAGCCTCAGTGGCATAGTATTCTGGCATCCCATTATTTGCTTCTGTCAGTGATTTTTTTATTTTTACATTTTTGCATGGCTTAAATACAGAAACAACACCCCAATCTGATTAATTTCAACTTGTAAAAAAAGTTTTTTCATGTAGTTTAGGCTGCAACACCTGATTTTTTTTTAAATCTAGCAGTAAATAGCTCAATACGGCAGGGATTAGTAACACAATCCACCTGGTACTTGAAGCACACACGGAGTAGTAGACTTAGCACTTGAGGCACAGCAGTAGGAGGAAGAGGGGGAATCCTTTGCCTGCTGCCTCCATCCCTGTATGGCATGAGGAGGCAGAGAAGGAATACAAGGAGGAGGAGGGTTTGGACACTAGTGGTAAAGAGGAGGAGGAGGCCTGGAGTGCTGTCGGTGAGGAGGAGTATTGGGGTGTTGTTGGTAAGGAGGAGGGTTGTGGTGCTAGCATTGAGGAGGAATAGAAAATTTAGGGCAGATTTAAGGGTAATGTTTCACCCTTCCCCAATCCAAGAGGAAAATCCTATGGGAATCTATGCCACCATCCAAGAGGGAGCACAAAGTGCCCCACTCTTAAGTAGTAAAAATTCTTTAAAAAAGGGTTCCTTCCAAGTTAAGGCTGACAGCTCAGACACAGTGTTGACTTCAAGAATCCCATCTTGTAGTGAGAGTAGAGAAAGAGGTGTCTCAAATCTTATAACAGGCAGTTTCTGAAGCACAGACAAAACAAGATTAGGGATTCTTATTCAATGAGTGAGAGGCCAACAAGATAGAAAGGGCAGAAACATGGCCTTTCATAGTGCTGAGAACCAAACACTGGTCCAGTCCTACCCATTTTCCCACCTGTCAACAATATTTTTAATGTTATTTTGAACAATGGCAAGCAGGGATGGCAAGGCTGTAAATAAAATGCTTACAAGTGATCATATTCATGAACTATTGGGTGTCAACTCTGGACCACTGGCTGGGGGTGGCCCAACATACACTTGATTACGTAGCATGTTCTGCTGCAAGTGTTATATCAGAGAGGGGCTTCACCACAGCAGAGGGAATTTGTGACTGAGAAATTGCATTTTAATAACCAGGGGTGAGGGCACACAATTTTAGGAGTAAGCAGTGTTTCAGTGTTCACATTCATTAACTGTTAGGTGGGTGTAGGGCTATAGGGCATAATTTGTTTCTTTGGTGACTTTCCTAAAAAATGGCCATAGAGAATATCCCTAAATTGTCTTTTATTGAGCCTTATAATATCTTTTATTTAACCTTTTTCTGAAAATGTAACTAAAAGAGTACTGTGATTAAATGTTTCCTAAATGCGGTATAGGAGGAACTCATGAGTACCTTTCTGTCACTCACACACAAAAAAAGCAGCGTGAAAATAACAGTAGTGCTATAAAAGAATTAACAGCATTTAGTATGCTACAAATCAAAATTACCAATGACCTAAAATTATAGTTGTGTGAAAAGAGATTTTGCCCGTTTTTTTTTATTAGCGTGTGGTTTTATTCAGGAACCTGCCGGAGCCAAACACCACTTCACACATCTAACATTCTAAAGAAACAGTTGTTCTTTCCCTAGACTATAACAACCAATCACTCTGTTCTTCCCTCCCATATTGCAATGGGAAATATAGTAGGCTGGTCTTCCTTCAAACACTTATAAATACAACTCCTTTTTTCGAGAAACCTTAAAGGACACCTGTGTACTGGGTGCAGCAGTCATAACAATGCCCTGGCGGAATTTGCAGTGAAATGTGCCCTAGAATCATTGGTTAGAGAGATGGAAGAATACCTCAAAGTTTCTGGTCAGTGTAAACAGAAAAATGTGCTAAGGTCAGTGGTAAATTGGAGGAAAAATTGCCTGGCATCGGTGGTCATTGGGGTGAAAAATGACTGAGTGTTAGTGTTATCAGGTTAACACCAAAAGTGTTGGTGTGAATGGGATGGGTGACTGGGATTAAACATTGCTGTCATGGATAAGGGGCGGGGAATTAAAGCATTAATGTCAGTTGAGGGTGGGGGTAACGTGCTTTAAGAAATTCAGGTATGTTCAAGAGAATCTGTACTGTGGAAGCTGTGGCCAAAAAAGGCAGGAAGATGGCAATTGAATAGCCACCAGTGTTGCCCAGATTCAATTCTGCGAAAACTCTTATTGTATATATCTTTCAACATTGACAATATGAAAGGCTAATAGGCCATATCTGCTACTTAATTTTATTTTTTTAAATATTATTCATGATATTCCCATATGCTATGGTTATAGAGTTTTAATTCGGCTGTCGACAATGAACCATTGCTACAAAACTTTTATTAAATGAACTGGAATGCACTAAATAAATAATTGTAATAACATAGTTGCCTGTTATATGCGTAAAGTGGTTGGTTGTTTTGCTGGTTGTTTGGTTAGTTGGTTGGTCGGTTGGTTGGTTGTTTGGCTGGTTGGTTTGTTGGCACTAAATATTTATTATATTTGTCAGCTATATAAGGTCAGATGCCAGCACATCCTACAACTCAGGAGACTCTGTTGTCTCTGTCATAATTATTGATCAGTCTGCTCTGACTGTAACCACTTTGCTAGTCTCCCACAACTTCCCGTGCCATACATCTGTACCAGCATATGGGAGAAAGCAGGCCACAGCCCACAAGTGTTGTAGCTTGGTTAATATTTGCCCAACAACATACCCGTACTTTTGGGGGTCTCAGTGCCCTCTTAAAGAACGGAGTGGGTGATCTGGATTCAAAGAAAGTGACATTTTAAAATGTAAATCAAGCAAACACTTTTTTCTAATTCGTTTTGTATGGAGTAGGGAATTAAAGATCCTGCTCAGTTTTTACCACTACCTCTTTTTACTGAGTTCAATTAGAAAGACTGTCTGTTCTGGGACAATAGTTTCACCAGACAGTGTGTGAGGGACAATCTACCACAGGGACACAAACAGGCAATAAAAAGATAACAGGAGTTCTGGCCTTCCCTACTCTACTGTTTGTATGTATTGCTGCTGGAGATTTTCTCTCGCTTCCTGTCTTGTGGAATCTTTGTCAACAAGACATTAGGGGAGAGGATATCGCTGTAATTGAGGCATATATAGCAGTGTAACCTGACAGGGATTCTAATCCTTCCCTACTTTATCTCCAACTAAAATGAAAAAAAAAAAATGGGGCCAGACATAAACTTAATGATTGTTTCCTGCCCACTGGTTGGCTTTAAAGTGACACTAAACTCAGGAGCTAAATCTTCAAAATGTATTCAAATACCTTAACTATCAGCAATACTGTATTTTATTGGTGTATCACTCAGCTGTAGCTCCTCATATCATCTCTGAATTGGTGCTGACACTGTCCTTCCTTCTGGAGGGTGCCAACTTTTGTTCCCCATGGTCCCTGTGTGTATTGTGAAGTAGCCACTGCTCCAAGCTCACTCCCGTGATGGACTACAATCTCATGTTTAGTTTACTAATATATATTAAAGTTGTAGTCCATCACAGGAGTGAGCGTGGAGTGGTAACTACTTTACAACACACACAAGGACCATGTGGAACAAAAGTAGCCACCGAGCAGAAGGAAAGACAGTGTCAGCATGAATTCAGAGATGATTTGAGGATCTACAGCCGAGTGATACACAAAAATGATACATTATAGTAAAGAGTTAAGGTACTTGAATACATTTTTAAGATTTAACCACTGAGTTTGGTGTGACTTTAAATATCAGGCTGTTCTGACTTGGCAATGTTCCGATCTGGGAGTGTCAAAGCTCGCCCGCTCCTTCCCCGATCCATACATTCCTTTGGTCCTCACTATGATGGGTTGCCTCATAAGCCAATATGCATGCTTGGCTCCTCTAGGTTTACACCTTCTAGCAGGCTAAGCCACTTTAAATCAGAGCAGAGAGTCTACAGTTAAATGGCTTTTGCTGTTCTCTCAGTTTAAGAAACCCCTAATGCTCTCTGACACTTGTGTCAAAAGTATACCCTGTATTAAATATGATTGTAAAACAAAAGGTTTAC
Organism: Nanorana parkeri; assembly: GCF_000935625.1. Lineage (NCBI taxonomy): Eukaryota > Metazoa > Chordata > Amphibia > Anura > Dicroglossidae > Nanorana > Nanorana parkeri. The sequence continues at coordinate 100,157 of NW_017307817.1, forward strand.
ATAAATAGTTTTAAAAAAATGCTGTACACCTTAAATTGAAATAAAACGTCAAACCAAAATAGTTTTCCTTTAATTCTGTTCCGTAAAACCACCTTACTGTTTACTGTACAATTCTCTTCCTTTTTTTTTAGGGGGGGGATTTGGGGGGTTGTAGTGCATATATAACGGCAGCTGGGAACGGAAACGTGTTGTCTGTTACCAGGGAATATCTGAACCACTAACATTAATGGTCTTTTGCTAGACAAAATATCTTGCAAAGAGAGATCTCTATTAGTAGTGACCCCGTGCAGCAGAAGGTATCAGCTGTCCCTTATTGTAGTGGGCATCCGTCTCTGATCAGAAATTTTTATCTAATGTCACTGAAGTAGAAAATGCACTTGCGGTAATTCAGCATGTACATTAATTAAAAAATATTATTTGTGTGACGGGCGGTAGCGTATTGGAATAGCAGTTTCATCAGAAAGCATGAACAGGAATACAACACACCATATGTACATGGACATATTATTTCACCCATCCACTGGAGAATGACTCAGAAGAACAGATTTCCAGGACTGCAATTAGAACAGTTTGAAATGGACTCACATCCTGTATCCAGACAGACCGTAAGCGGTATTCAAATATCAAACTCAGAAATGTTTCACTGATATCTAGAATGAGTAAATTAACATTTCCAACCAGTTTTTGCAGAAAAGGAAACTGAAAACACCATTTGGATTATTTACCAAAGACAAAAAGGATATATTTGCATGCAATCATTCTTTCAGTGCTCAAGTGATGCACTTGCAAATGCTTTGTGTTATGTTATCATCTAAGATGTTGACACATGTAGGGATAATCAGGGCATCTGCACCTGTTACAGCACAAAGAACCAATTCTTCCGTCACCGTGCGTAGCCTTGAGTGTTCAAGTTGTGGTAACTTGAATATGTCTTGCAAAGTTTTATTGCATTTAGTGTAAGGCTACATTAACAGTAGAATATCCAACTCCAAGGTTGTTTCAGCCTCTGTCCAGCCTGTTCTATCTCTGACAAGGTAGGTTTCATTGGGGGTGCTGGGGAAAATAAAAGAAAGTTAACGTGTCCCATATTTTGCATACCATATTTGGGCCAATGTGGTGCCATGCCCAACCAACACAGATGTGTGTAATGAGCCAGTAAGCTTAGGACACCCATTTAAATCCAATGTTGGTTGAAATTGCCTGGCAAGTGACCCCCTTTAGAGCAAACCTGTGCTTTCCCTATTCAGGTTCAGATAAACAACCACCTAACCCCGCCTCTCGCTTTAATGTGTGAATTTTGCAAATTCATAAACATCACATACCTCTCATCTTTCTGAGATGAGAAAGAGGGACACCTTCCAGAACAATGTATGCAATGAAGAAAAGTATATGTACCTTGCTGCACTCCTTACCGGAGTTCTTGAAAAAATGCAGTTGGGTGCTTGCAGTGACCACGGTTGGCGCCGTGAAATAATACGAAAGTATAAAGGATGCCACCAGCACACCAAGCTGTTTGTATTCAGTAAATATCCATTTTAATGACAAATATTGTCATTCAATAGCAAGTACTTTCGGGGCCTCGCAGGGTCTGAGCCTGATGAAGGGGACCCTGCTTGGTGTGCTGGTGACATATTTTATACCAATGTATGCAATGGACACACTCCTGCCATGTTCCCAGTTATGTGGACCATTAGGAATTTATATGGCAAAAATTATTAATTTAACTCTGAATTTTTTTTTGTCCCCTTTTCCATATATACTTGCTTTTCAAAATAGCAAATACGATAGTTAAGCGATAAAATGAACATTTTAGTGCAGGATATTTTGGTAGTTTAATAGAACTTTTTCATAGATATACAGGTATGTTCATAAGACCAGAAGGATAGACAACTGAGGAGGAAAGAAGGACAGTTCCTCTAAATGAGGGACAGGTAGGAGGTATAGTATCACATTAAATACAAGCCCAAATACAATGTCTGCTTCCCTCCAACGTTCCTCTTCAGTGTTCAAAGTGCTTTCCTATCATTGCTCCTGTCTAAAATGCGTTCATGGTTTTCTCAGGCATTTCCTGGGTCTTGATGTGCAAACAGCCATAGAACTACACTTCCCATTGACTCTGGCATTATAGACAAAAGCAGAGGATACTGTGCCAAAGTATGTAACATTGGCACATTGTCTTGCACCTTTTACATGCAAGGTTGACAATGCTGCTTACCGTTTCAATGCAGTGTACAGCCTGTATTTCTGGCAGGACAACCAGCTACATGTGTGGGCAAGCTCTGCTGTATGTTTTAATTTTTGGTCACATATACACTTTGGACTTTAATACATGTCGGCTAATACGAACTTAAACTCGTGAATGTCCATATGAGTTCAGATAAAGTATGGGCAACATTTTTCGCAGGCTCTTGCTTCAAGCAAGATCCTACGTAAATCTTATGTGGCCATGTGCGTGAGGCCCAATCCACATACACTCATCCCCATGGTATTGCCCTTTGCACTGACAGTTGACATTTTAAACAAATTAACATTTTTAGTTTAAAGCTATAAACCAAAATCTAATCTTTCTAAAAATCTACATTTTAAAGCTAAGTTGAATTTAACTGACATAAGTGGGTCAAGTCACAAAGCTGCATTAGGTATTTTAAATGTGTTTGTTATTTTCCGACGATATTATTTTCATGTAAACATTCTTTTCATACCCAAGCATTTCAAATGGAGTGGAATTTTTTTCTCCACAAAATAGTTTTCTTAATCGTACATCACAGAACACAGGCTTCTATAGTCTGGAACAATGGGCTTTACTGCCACCTGTAGTAGATTTGACACTGGCATAGCTTTAAGCTGAAAAGACAGTCCAGTACAAACACTCCCAGCAAGCCTCGTTTATTTGTCAGTGTCCTCAGGAGATAGACATCTGTCTACTGGGTCTCTAAATTGGGCCTCCTTGCAGTGCGTATGAGGTGAATCCTGTAGCTCACATATTGGTCAGCAGAGCTTCTGTCTAAGAAAGGTCTATTGCATATGCCTTTTGAAGGTTAGTGCATTTTCTCAGTATTTGGACATTCCTATACTAAGGAAGTCCCCTTAGACAAAGAAAATAAAACCTCCAGCGGATAAGCCTTCTGCTCTTGCGACTAAGAATGGTTCCTTTCAACCTTTCAAGCCTTTGGGTCCAAGTAAAAGTTGAGAATTCTGTTCCTCTGTAAGATGTGGACCGCCAAACCCACCAAGTCCGAAAACCAGCCCTCTTCTCAGGGGTGCCCCCACTTGTTCAAATTGGGGGATGTTTGATAAGCAGACTCCCCCATGAATCTGATCACCATGACCAGGCTGGGCCTGGGGTGATGTATATACTGTCTGGCAATGGAATCAGGGAAATCCTTTTTCTCAATGGTTTGTAAGGTTTTTATGATCAATACCAGTCTGTCGGCCTGGGGAGGAGTCCTGGGCACCCTATAAGTGCAGGGGACTTAGAAGTCAGAGAAAGCTCGCCGCAGGTGGAGAAGGCCGAACGTGGACCTCCTGGTTTCCGGCTTCAACAACAAACTGTAAAGATTTGTTGTTGTTTCAAGAACCAGGTATCCTCAGGCCTTCACTGTAGATACCCTTCCTTTCCTCCTTTGAAGCTCCTTCAGGATCGTAGTAGAGGGCATTCCAGTGGTCCTCATTCCAGTGGTGCACTGAACTGGCTCAGGAGGATGTGGAACTTGCACATATTTCTGAGCTAGGGATCTTGACCTGTAAGCAACCATTTTTTATGTTACACAAAGACAAGGTTGTTTTGAGGCCTAGGGCCTCCTTTTCTTCCTAAGGTGGTTTCTTCCTTTCGCCATAACCAGGACATTGTTTCACTATAACCTGGATATTTCTCTCCATTATTTGTTTGTGGTGTGGGCTGTTCAGGTTTATCTCTCAGTTGACACTTTTTTTTTGTAAAACTCTTAGTTTGTCATTCTTGAATGCCCCCCACAAGGGCCATCAGGCTTCTCATCCCACTGTTGTTTGGTAGACTTGACTACTCATTTGTTAGACTTATGATCTCAAGGGCAAGGTTCCCCCCATTCCTGGTCAAGGTGAACTCTACTAGATCTGTGAGTGCTTCTTGGGCCTTTCAGCATCAGGCATCTGTTTCTCAGATCTGCAAGGCTGCCATCTGATCTTCTGTTCACACATTCATTAAGAGGGGAATGTTTAGGACTCAGCCTATGCTGGTTGCAGAATAGGGTGCTTCAGGCAGCCCTTAGATTATAGGGTATTCTCTGTTTCCTTGTTTCTTGCTACGGGCCTGCTAGCCATTAGTTTGCTGTGTTCCCCGCCTCTCAGTTGGACTGCTTTTGGACGTAGTTGAAGTTGCTAGAGGGCCAGGCCATTATAAATAGGGAAGCAGGTTGTTTACCACGACAGTAGAAGTGATTTTTTTCTGAAGATATGGGTAAACAACGCAATTTAACAGCCTTTGAACATGGGATGATTGTTGGTGCTCGGAGCCATAGAGCGAGTATCAGCAAAACAGCAGAATTTGATAAATGTTCAAGAGCAGCTGTTGTTAAAGTGTTTAAAGACTGGACTGTCAGCCAAAAATCTGGGTCTGAACGTGCGAATTGTGGCCATCAGCAACTAGTCAAAGTTAGGGCAGAACGGAAAGTGACAAGACTGGTACAAGACAACAGAAGGGCAACAGTGCAGTGTCAGATTCCTCGCATCACCTATCAACATCTCGTGGAGTCACGAGGCGTCCCAACGAAGTCATCTCGTGGAGTCATCTCGTGGCCCAACGAAGTGCTGATGGGGTGGTCATATTAATCTGGCCACTCAGTGTATATGATGACATGCATGCACTACTTTCAGCCAATCCATGCATAAAAACCTTTAGATATTATTGGAACAATATTGGCATTCCTGTAAGTGGCAAAAGCTGAAGCACCTGGCAGAGCCTTTAGTGCCGGAACATAGAAGGTAAAAGACACAGGCCATCGAAGATGTGATTACAATTTTTATTCTGTGGCAAGAAGTTGCCACTTAAGGGTCTATTCACTAAGCTGCTGTAGGCAGCCGAGTGAAAGACTGACCTGAAGTGAAGTGAGCCAAAGCTGTTCGGCTATTCACTTCAGGCTGGTACGTACATTGGGTGGCTTCATGTGGCTTCAGGTCGGCCGAACATGCTCAGCAGTGGAGAAGGAGTTCGACTCAGCCGATCCAACATCTGGATCGGCTGAGCCGAACCTCCGGCAGGCTACTCGCTGCTGTTCGGTCTATTCCTATAGATGCCGAACAGCAGTGAGGGAATAGCCGAATGCCGCTGAGCGGCATTCGACTCGGCTGTTCTGCTCGGCCCCTCAGAGGGACCGAGCAGAACAGAAAAATAGTTTAAAAAGTACAAAAAAATAAATAGAAAACGATTGTGCGGAGCTAGCAATGACAGCTATAGCTCCGCCCAACAGTTTTCTATTGTCCGGCGGTTCTGCTGCTGTCAAAAAAAAGAAAAAAATAATTTCTCCCGGGCGCTCTGGGAGTCTCCCGCTCTCGGTCGCCCAGGAGAGAAACACTGCCTTTTCTTTTTTTCTTTCTTCTGACACGGAGCCGTGTCAGAATAGAAAAAAAAATAAAAAAAATTTTTGCCCATAGGAATGCATTGCTAGATTTCTATTGGCTATTTCAATTTGCAATAGTCAATAGTAAACTAGCATTGTACCCACCCTCTGCTGATGGACCTGATGGAGAACTGCAGCAGAGGGTGGGTACACAAATAAGTGACATTTTTGTTAATCGTTTGGGTACCTGAATGCATTTTTAAAGTTTAACTGCTGAGTTTAGTGTCACTTTAATGACCTCTTGGCTTTAGTTCTTCTGACTGCGCAGTCCAGAGGTCATAGGCTTTCAACACTTCCTTCTAAGTATGTATTAACACTCCTATATTTGCATAAGGGGCATAAATCATCACTGCACTGAACAGTGTGTGGTTCCTCAAAGTACTGTCCTGTGTCCTCCCTTCTCATTTGTTTAGAGCTGCATTTTTTTCAAACCAAAGTAATAAGTGGCAGATAGAAGAGCAGAAGTGAAGGAGGACTGGGTGGGAATAAATCTGACCTATCACATGCTTAGTTCTTGGCAAAAGATAATTCCTACAGAAAACTACCTGTGAGGGAATAATTATGTCACCTCCCTCAGATGGTATCTCTTTCATCACCTTCCGCTCATGAAAAAATTGAGCAAGTTAGCATATAAATAATAAGAAATATGTATAATGCAAAAGAAAAATGGTTTTGCATGTATGCATATATGCACTATTTTTTATTTGCAATTTCAGAGTGTTTGTAATAAAGAACAGGTATTTTAGTTCTGCTTTAAGACAGGTGCCTTATTTTTTTTTCTTCCTCCTTCTTTCTGCTGTACCAGACATTGGTTTGCCATTGGTGTTAGTTCTGTCCCAAAGCATGGTGTATCTGTGATTAGTCCTGGCATGCTACCCAGGCTTTTTAACATGCTCGCCAGTTTAATTAGCGTATTAAGCAACCTAATTAGCATTTTGGTTGCCTGAGTAAATAAAAAGGATTTATTTTCTTTTTGAGGCTCCAGACTTTGAATAGCCCATACTTTTCGAAACGTACAGAGACGGCCACATGCACAAAAAGGAAGAAGAAAATGCATACCAAGAATGTGTCTGGTCTTGTTAACATTTCATAATGAATTTCTATTGCTCAAGAAATAAAAGCATTTTTGTGTATCCGCATATACTAATTGCGAGAATGATAAGATTTGTGCTTGTTGTGCCTCTTGCTTTGATACAAGTGTTTGATTTGGATTCATTGAAGATAGAATGAATGTGAATGTCTTTACAATCTGAAATTTCTGAAGTCAGTAGGAACTTTTATCATCCGCCTTCGCAGTGACCCTATTAACCTGAGAGAGACCAACGTAGCTAGAGAAATGAACAAATGGAAATGTATGCCACTGGGAATTCTCAAGAAAAAATGACACCATATTCTTTCTGTTCTTTTGCCTGTATATTTCTTTCCATGTTTCCTTTCTTTTTCTGACACACAACCATACTGACAGGCAGTATTATTATTATTATTATTATACAGGATTTATATAGCGCCAACAGTTTGCGCAGCGCTTTACAATATAAGGAAGACATTACAATCACAATACAATTCAAGATAAGATGGTAAGGATGGCCCTGCCCCTGAGGGCTTGCAATCTAAAAGGGGGGGGGAGTGATACATGAGGAGGTCGCTGTGTGGGGATGAGTTGTTTGAGAACGTGATGGTTGAGTGGTTAGGTTGAGGTGGGATAGGCTTCCCTGAAGAGATGAGTTAAGGGATTGCCTAAAGGCAGTCAGAGTGGGAGACAGACAGACAGGTTAGGGTAAAGAGTTCCAGAGGATGGTAGGGACTCTAGTGAAGTCCGGGTGGGAGAGCATGGGAGGAGTTGATGAGGGAGTTAGAGAACAGAAGGCCTTTTGAAGAGCGGAGGGGACGGTTAGGGTGATACTTTGAGACAAGGTTTGAGATATAGCCGGGGGCAGAGTTGTGCATGGCTTTGTAAGTCATTGTTATTATTTTGAATTTTATCGTTTGGGCTATTGAAAGCCAGCGCAGGGATCAGTACTGGGGCAAGGTCCTTTAGCACCCATTGTAAAAAGGCCATAATGTACCCCCCTCCATGAGCTGCAAACTACATATGCAGCATATATTGCAAGTTCTGCCCTTTTTTTGACCCCCCCTTCTACTAATGCACCCAAAATGACAACCTCTGACCCCAGGGTACCCCTTCATATAGTAAGATAGAGCCATCAACCCATTCTGTAGTTCTTGAGCTTCATCAGGACATGAAGCTAATGCTCCAGCTTTTACCTACTGCAGCAGCTGATATAATGACAAGACCATAAAATACAACGGTTTAAGAGTACAAATGGTGGGACTTTCCTCCACTATAAGCCATTCAAGCTGCTGCTTTTGTATTTTACAAGGTGTTTTTTAGAGTTGTTACTGTGCTGGGGGTTGAAAGCAGGCAATTCATTTTTCATTATTTAAGTCTGGATATGTCCCTTTTGTGCCTTGTCAGGTTCTATAATGTTGTAGTTTACCGGTCAAGTTCCTATGACTGTTAGCTCTATTTTGGCTGGCCATCAGTGGCTCAAATTACCCAGCAGCTTCTGTTTTTGTACTCAGGGGCTATTATGGCAAGTTATCTTTTTGGAGGTTTCCAGCTTTGTCTGTGAGCCATGGTCAGGCCAGTGTGTCCTTTGAAGTTGCTTCTTTCAGTAGCTTGGTTCACCCTGTTCCCCAACCCAGTACAACTGCTTTGGAAGGCTGGTGAGTCACTGCTGGTAGAGGGAAGACGGGTGAACTTTTTGCTAATACTGAGGATGAATTGCCTTCACATTGTTTGCCTTGCCTTACAGTGTTTCGTATCAAGTCAGCAACTGTATTTGGCTCATACGTTTGGATAATATGGGCATGTATACACAGCATAAGTACCTGTTTCTATATTTTTTTTAAAAACAACCGGTGTGCTATGAAATGCCAACTACAGCTAAAACTTTTTTTCGAATTAATGTTTTTTTGCTATTGGGCTATTTAAAAAATAGTTATTCCCCTGTATGTAAGGACACGTTTGCAATAACTTATTATACTGAAATATTCTTTCCCAGAGTTTTTTGCAGATGCAGCATTGACAACATGACAATCAGAGTTTAGTGTGGTATTTATAATCCTCAGCACCTGTAGCGCCTTGTGTCCGGCATAGTCATATTAAAGCTTTATTTAGACTTTGAATGTAATCACAGATCATGGGTAAATCCCACATCAAAAGATGCTTGTGGACAAGTTAATACATCAGCAAAACCGGGGTGGCAGACCTTGTTGCTATTATAAACAGGGAGATAAAATATGTTAAATATGTTATAATAGATTGGAGCCTCAGTTTAAAGCTGAACTCTAGGCAGAGAAAAAAGACACAGATGAATACAGCTCATCAACACATCCCTAAATGTATTTTCAAATGCAAACAGTGTAGGTATCTTAATTTGACTGTGCATCAGCCTCTTGAAGTCGCTTGAGTAGGGAAGCCAGCTTTAAGGAACCAAATAGTTGTGTAGTTTGCTGCAGCTCATTTCCATGTCCAGTCAAATGGCAGGGGTGGGGAGGAGACCTGTAAGCAGGGCCGTAGGAAGGGCGAGGCGAGTGAGGCACTCGCCTCGGGTGCAGGCTGGGTAAGGGCGCAGCCAGGACACTGGTATTCCGCCAGTTGGGGGGGGGGCGGCGCGGCCCGAAGATTTTTTAGCGCGGCCAAAGATTATTAAGTGTCCTCTGCCTGCGGCCGCCGTGCCGCGGCTTTCTCACGCGGCCAGCGCCGATCTGAGGAGCCAGCGGTGCCGCAGCATTCTCACGCCACCAGTGGTAAGAGCTGAAGAGAGGGACTCGGGAGCCGGTGATGTATCGAAAGTGCGAACTGATCGATCAAAAGTACGAACTTATCGAGTTGTGGGACCGCATGACTTCCGGTTTACTCAGAACTACAATGTTTGCACACAAAACATGTTGTGCACGAGCGCCATCCACGGCATTGCCCTATACACATAGACCACAGCAATAAAGTAATACAATGATCTAGGATGACAGTAAGCCAGCACGTTCTTTATCTCAGGTCCCCCACTCAAGCGGCGGCCATATTGAGTGGGGCACCGGCTAGGACCGAGTTTGTCCTAGCTGTTTTGTTACATGGCTCCGAGGTCCCACATGCTGTGTCTATTTCTATCTATTGGTGGGAGGTCGCCAGGCTGGATCCTTTATTGGGATTGATCTGCGCGTTTGTTTGCCGCAACTATGCGCACGCGCATGCTTTGCCGCGAGTATCCGAGCCCGTGATCTACCAGCCTGACGCAGCCATTGACGTCAGGACGCAGTGCGGACATGCCAATGGCATTCCGGGGATATAAAGGTGGCTCATTACGGAGCCATCTTATGGACTGTTGATCCTGAACAACACAGACGATGGGATTTAGCATTGCCCTATACACATAGACCACAGCAATAAAGTAATACAATGATCTAGGATGACAGTAAGCCAGCACGTTCTTTATCTCAGGTCCCCCACTCAAGCGGCGGCCATATTGAGTGGGGCACCGGCTAGGACCGAGTTTGTCCTAGCTGTTTTGTTACATGGCTCCGAGGTCCCACATGCTGTGTCTATTTCTATCTATTGGTGGGAGGTCGCCAGGCTGGATCCTTTATTGGGATTGATCTGCGCGTTTGTTTGCGGCAACTATGCGCACGCGCATGCTTTGCCGCGAGTATCCGAGCCCGTGATCTACCAGCCTGACGCAGCCATTGACGTCAGGACGCAGTGCGGACATGCCAATGGCATTCCGGGGATATAAAGGTGGCTCATTACGGAGCCATCTTATGGACTGTTGATCCTGAACAACACAGACGATGGGATTTTCTGCAATAGGTAAAGACTAGTTCCAACTATATTTACTGCCTGTTTCTACTACTGATCAAGATGAACATTTGGATCGCTATTTAGATTATTGGAATTAAGCAAGAATTTTCTGTTCTTGCCTCGGGCGCAAAATAGGCTAGCTACAGCTCTGCCTGTAAGTGTTACACAACTTCAGCAGAACAAAATCAGCTCTTCTTCCCTTTCAGACAGGGCTGTGTTTTGTGGAAGAACTGTATAAATCTCTGGAATGGATGGACAGAAATACAATACTGCTTTGGCTGGTTAAACAGCTCTGTTATATTTATTCCAACTGTATATTTAGCAGTTTCCTTTAAACATATATTTGGAACAATCATAGAACCTAAGGATGAGTTATTGGGTCATCCTGCAGGTTCAAGATTTGTGTTCCCAGCAAATTTTGTGCAGATTCCCCTGGGAATTTTTTTAAACCATAATGCTCTGTATTGCCTTTGAAGTATGGTCAGCAGGCCTTTTGGATAAGCATTACTATAAAAGGAAGGGGGGGGCGCAGAGTAGCCATATTGTTAGTGCATTGGAAGCTGATTAGGGAAAGCTGGAAAACTAGATAGGGAAAGATTAAGGTCAGTTAGGAAACTACTTTATTTCGATTGCTAGCTCTATGGGCAATCAACCCGTTTGCTGATGTATTTTTCTTTACCATAAGTTGTATTTTGTGGTTGATTTTTGCTGCTGTCCTCTCCATAGCAATTTTTTTTGTTTTGTTTCAAGAGGGTTGCATTTTAGGGTTTTCATTTATATTGGGGGTTAATTGGTTTTTATTGTATGTTGCTAGGGCCCTTTCTAGGTTAAACTGTTTCAGGGTTGTAATTTTTTGTTTACTTTTTTATATTTGTATTTTATGTTGATAGGGACTTGTTTTACGGTTGGGGTGCTCAAAGCACACGATTCACATGTAAAGTGCCATTTGTTCTTGAAGCTGCCTTTTGCTGACATCACACTTTCACATTTGAAAGAAAACGTGCACATCTAAGTGCAAGAGCAGTGTGCTCCTAAACTGCCTTACATTATATCACTCTTATTCACCACATACCCCAATCCCCATAGATAAAATAAAAGTTAGGTATATCCCAGTTAGGCCTATTATCCCCGATACAAACTTTCCTGCTGCAATTTTACATTACTGTATCATCTGCAGTATTTTCATTCTTGTAGTAAAGCCCCAGCTTGTGCTCTTTGTCTCTTGTTAATTTGAGCCTAGACTTGCTATGTAAAATTTTAATGCAGCTGGCCAATTTTACACTGCTGTTCATTTGTGGTCTCTTAATTCTTGTAGTAAAACTCCTGCCTGTGTACTTTTTCTATAGTACATTTCAACCAATTATCCCTCACTAAAAATGTCATCTTGTTGACCAGTTTTACACTGATCTATCATCTCTTAAACATCTCTTAATTCTTAGAGAGTGTTTGATAAAATATGGCCATTAGCAGGACACTTTTGCAAAATCAAATCCATCAGCTTAATTGGTGAACGATAACCCAGAGTCTCCCAGAGTCTCTCTTACTTGTCCCCAGATAACAAACATAACTTTCACACATTCACTCATTCTTGTTTATTAACAAATTGTTTATTAACAAGAATGCAAAATATGAGGTTCAATTATATTATATAATATGAGGTGATCAATGCTAAAAAGCATTTTTTTCATCAAACACTGGGTGTTAATGCTGTGATTATATTAGGTATACTTTCCAGCTTAGCGCTTACTTTCAGCAAGAGAACTGGCATGTTCCATTGATATTGACAGAACAGATACAAATTAGGATTGGCAGTGAAGTTTGCTAAAACTTCCTTGCTAGTGGCGCTTCACTTAATGTCTGGTTTGCCACATTTTAGCCTAACAATTATAATGACTTTATTTCTACCGGTAAAATAATAGATTATCCATGTGTTTAGGAATGGAACTGTTTTGCAAAAATGAATGATTATGCTCAAAAAACATGTTATCATAAGCTATTTTTTAAAATTAACCTCTTAGCTTGAAAAACCCTCCTTAACACAAACTGGCTATTTAGTTAGTACTACTGCGGTAGATTTTGGGCAATTGTCAGATTAGTCTCAGTGGAGTTAACTTAAAAATAAACTATGCTGAGTAATTCATTTCCTATTCCCATTCCAGTCTATAGAGGAAAGAAAATTAATCGCTATTACTTGCTGCCACACAACTAATTTGGGTAGCTACACATTCTCTGGTGTAGCAGCTCACATTAAAATTCATGTGATGCTGACAAAGGGATCAATGACAGAAGATTCTCGTCATGTGATTGCAAGATTAAAAATCGTTCATGTAGCCCTTGGAGGATTGGAAATTTTTTAACCTGATCACGACTAGGAGAATTAAAAAGCCAACCCTAGTCAAAACTTTTTTATTCATTTGGTTTTGATTAGCGTGAATAAGGTACATCATTGTCACATAGACACATGTAGTATTATACATCTCTATATAATATCAACACAGAGTTTGCATATCATATTTCCATATTTTGCTTTTGTCTGCTATTTTTGTTGCTGTCTATGGCCTTGTTTAGGACATTTTTCATTACTAAGACAGAAGAGGTGAAGGAAAATCTCTTCACTTCCTACAAAACAGGAAATGGGAGAAATCCCCCAAAAGAAGTAAAAATTGAGGAAGATGTAGAACCCTGGCGCCCGACCTGCAGCATCTGGCCCTTTGATAATTGTGGTGCAGCCTTTGACCCCAGCAGTTTGTAGTGGGAGCGTAAGCATTGATTTGTAAAGGGGTAAAAACAGTGATATCTACTTGCTGTAGAATGTGACATGTTCATAGTCTCTCACGGCTTTCTGCAGCATATTTCTGGTCTCCAACCAAAACTGTAGCATGTCCACAGTCTCTAACCATCATTTCCTCTAGTATTTGTGCAGTCTAACATATACTGAACATAATGTGCGTGCTGTGACGGGGGGGGGGGGGCAAACTCTGGCCCTCCAGCTGTGGTGAAAGTACAAATCCCAACATGCATCTGCCTCTGGGAGTCATGTCTGTGGCTGTCAGGGTCTTGCAATGCCTAATGGGATTTGTTGTTCCACCACTGCTGGAGGGCCAGAGTTTGCCTACCCCTGAGCTATGAATACAATCGAGGCCCCATAAACTTCTTATGTTGGCAACCTCTGGCTTAGAATTTCTGTCTGAAGGTGTTCAGATAGCAATGAGCAAAGCAGAAGAGCCCCAATTGACTCAATTACCGTCCCTCCCACTACTGTATGTTATTATAGGAAGCTGATATTTAGACATAAACAGGTACTAACACTAATCATATTTTAAAAACATATTCAACAATTTTAATAATTACAGTGCTGGAGAGTTTTAAAGATGCCTAGAGTTAAGCTTTAATATCCAAATACTAATACTAAGGTGAAAATATTTGCTGTATGTATCTATGTATGTGGCAATTGGTGTTTAATAAAGTGGTCCTGTACTGTGAATAAAGGAAGCTGCATAAACAGCATGGCAGAGCTGGGTAAAATTGGCACAATATTAATGTGGAACACAGCCGACATTTCTCTATTTTATTTTATGTCCTGCTGTGTGGCTGTGTTTGCCAGTTTAAAACAGCCAAAAAAAAGTTGTAAAAATGATTTATTAGCAGAACATGGTTTGCATATAGAGACCACATACTATACTGAATTAATAGTTTCTACTACACTTCTAAATTCTATTCTAGATCGATTAATATTCAAGGAACTTTGTGTGTGCGTAAAAATGACACAACTAATACTAAACAATGATGGAAAAAATTGCTTTGTATAATATTATCGTACATCAAAGGTATAGGATATAACTGAATAGGTGAAGGAAAACCTGTTTTGGCTTTAAACACCAAATCAGGTTATGGTAAATGTCTGTAAGTTCTAGTTGCACCCAAACAATTGGCTGCTTGAAGCAATCATAGCTTTCGTTGTCTCTCAGACCTTTAGCAAATTACCCCCATGGTTAATTGTGAGGAAAACATCTGCTTTTAAAGCCTGCATAGGAAAAGGTTATCCAAGAATTGTTTTTCAAATAGAAAAAATGGCAGAAAAGAAGATTGATCCATAGGTATAATACACCATAGCTTACAACGTAATTTTTATTTGCAGGCAGAGAAGGCATTCAGCAGACTGCACGGAAGGTGTCCGCATCTGCGAAAAGAAGATGTTGGTGGGCAGAGTATTTTGCCCGCCAACCACCAGTCACTCTTAACTGAACCAGAGAGTGATTGACAGTTGACATAATTGTCAGTGAAGCCCTGGCTTCCACCGTGATGTTGGCTAGAGCAGACCTTCTTATTTTGTGGGTCGCGACCCCATGTGGGGTCGTGCGTGAGTGGGGGGGTCGCGATCGAAATTCCGCGGCCATCAGAGGGTTTCAGCAGGTACTTGAGTGAGTATATGTCCCGCACCCCCCCCCTCTCCTTGCACTTGGTAGCTAGCTAGCTGAGTATTGCAGGATGCAGGAAGGTTTCTTTTTAGGGGGCGGAGCTTGTATTCACGCGGCAGAAGCTTCAAGGCTGGAGCGGAGGCGCTGGAGTGTGAAAGCTAAGATAAGTTTTAGTGAGCGATTGCGGTGTGTTCCAGCAGCTACCGCTCTGGAATGCACCGCAATTGGTGTAAACAAGCCTTAAGTAAACACACACACGCTTATTATAAAAAGTATATACAGGTGAAACTCGAATAATTAGAATATCGTGCAAAGTTAATTTATTTCACTAATGCAACTTAAAAGGTGAAACTAATATATGAGATGGACTCATTACATGCAAAGCAAGATAGTTCAGGCAGTGATTTGTCATAATTGTGATGATTATGGCTTACAGCTCATGAAAACCCCAAGAACCCCAAATCCACAACCTCAAAAAAGTAGATTATTACATTCAATCAATAAAACAAGGATTGTACATAGAACAATATCGGACCTCTGAAAAGTACAAGCATGCATGCCCTTAAGGTCTAGTTCACACCATCCTCAGTGCGTTCCGGCCCAATTGTGGCCAGAACCAACTGAATCGCATTGCGGCCAGCTCAATTTGTTGTGGGGCGGGAGGGGGATTAGCAGTAAGCAGCCTCAGCAGATTACACTGCCCTAAGCTCATATAGCCTCTCTCTTGAACTATCTATCATTAAAACTAGGTATGCACCGATACCAAGTACCGTACTCGGTACACGTACAAGTACAGATACTTTTCCAGCTCCAAGCCTAGACTAGAGAAAATTTCAAAAGTTAGGAGGCAGCTTTTGTAAGGAGCACACGGAGCTCCTGGGATTTGGGAAATCTCAGTTTTATTGTATGATTTTGTTTTTATAAACATACATTAGGGATGCACCGATACCATTTTTGCGAGTACAAGTACTGATGAATCTGCACTGGTATCTGAACTGGTATCGGTGCATCACTAATTAAAACAAAATATTAAAATCAAGCATAGAGTGTTCTAGAATGAGTGGGAGCTGTGGTATTTTTGCTTTTTATTATTGCTACCTCTGAATTAAGGTATGACTGTCTGTCCTTAGACTTGGGTTTGGCATGCTTGCCATAGACTCTCTGCAATCTGTAATAATGTGAAACAACAACAATGCTGCAAGTAGCCAAATATCATGTCTTCTTGTCTCTAGGCTTTAGGTCACTTTAAAGCAGACTTCTAGATTAACTGCTAATTATACTGTATAGAAGGCAACTGCAAGATTTTGTAGAGCCTTTAGAGAACCTGGAAATACAGGGTGCTAAAAATTAAAAAAGAAACCAATTTTAGTGTCAGCTCTGATATGCCTCCTCCAATATCTCACCATTGGTTCCATTGTGCCCAACAAGATGTCAGATTGTTCAGGTACCTGTAGGTGCTTTCTATACAATGAACGAGTCAATGTAATATTTTAATTCAGCCTACATTTTAATGTTAAGTGAAGTATTAGCATGCATCATATCTAGATCAATACCTATCCCTGTTTGGTGTGTAAGTCAAGTTAAGTGTAGGTAATTTATCCACCCACTGAATTCACAGTCATCCATTGAGGCAGAATAAAGTACCAGGTACCTAATAAGTTATCTGAGAGACTTATGCTCAGCATATATGATTTTTTGTTGCTCCTGAAAGACTGAAAAATGCTATTGAACAATCAGAGAATCACCCGCAATCAGCCACAATATGTAAACTGTTACAACTTATGGCTTAAAGTAAACTGACCCCATTTGCGGGTGAATCAGTATGTGAGTTTATGATGTACAGACATAGAGTGCTTGTTTCTATATTTCATGGACACTTACACATTGTAATAAATGTTTTTTTTACATTATTTAAGTCATTTTTATTTATATTAATGTATTAATTTATTTATGGTAAGAATATCTATCTATCTATCTATCTATCTATCTATCTATCTATCTATCTATCTATCTATCTATCTATCTATCTATCTATGTATCTATCTATCTATCTATCTATCTATTTATCTATCTATGCCCCAACCTATTCCTAGTATCCAATCAGTGAATGGCATTTCTCAGAGACCAAGGGTTAACCAAGGGTTAATAGTGGTGGTGGAAGTGCACTGCCATGAATCATGGAGACAGTAGTGGTGTGGTTTGATTCTTCAAGGGATTAAATAAAAATAATATGGTCCTCTAAAAACACAGTCCTGACTTGACAATATGTTATACTGTATATTCAACAAACAGGAAATCATTTCCATTTGCAATCAACAATAAGAGCAATCATGACAATACACAAGAAACAAATGGGAAATAGTTACAATATCAGGCAACAAGTGGGCAATCATGACAATGCTCAGGCAGCAAACAGGCAATTGTTACAATATGTGGGCAAGACATGGGCAATCATTAAAATACATGAGCAACAAGCAGCAATCATTACCCTATGAGTGAAAAAAAGGTAATTGTGATAACATAATGAGCATTAGAGTCAATATGGGGTTAATAAACGGCAGCTGTTACAATATGCAGCAACCATCAGGCAATTGCAACAACACAGGCTAAAAAAAAGGCACAAAAAGGTCAATTATGACTATACATGGGCAAGAATAAGGCAGTTGTGACAACAGACAGGCGAGAAAAGGGCAATTGTGACACTACTCTGAAAGTAGCATAGGCTTGGTTTGAATTTACAGTATTTATAACAGGTTAAAGGTGCCCACACACCTTACGATAATCGTACGATAATCGCGGGAAATCCCGCGATCGTACGATTATCGTAAGGTGTGTGGAAGCTGTGCGACCTCTACTACTGTAAGGTTGCACGACTTTTATCTTAGGAACTTGTTCGAAAACCCGCCGAGCATCGTACGATGTTCGGCGGGTGTGTAGCATGTTCGTAAGATAAAAGCCGCAAGCGCACACTGCCCATTTGGCATTGCGGTCACCGGAAGCCCGTCCCTCAGGGGAGCGCGTCTTGCGATCATCGCAAGTACGATCTGCCTGTCCAAGATAGGCAGATCGTACGTTTTTTAAAATTACCTTACAATCATCGCAAGACAAAAGTCTTGCAATGGTTGTAAGGTGTTTGCCCAGCCTTAAGGTGCCCATACACTGCTCGATTCTCGTACGAGAATCGGGCGAAATCCCGCGATCGTACGAGAATCGAGCAGTGTGAACTAAGACGTGCGACCGTTTCTACTGTACGGTCGCACGTCTTTTGTCGAGCCAACGTGTTCGAAAACGCATCGAGAATCGTACGATTCTCGCCGGGTTTCTAGCCTGCTCGCCCGATAGCTGCGGAACGGGCCGGTGTGCACACGCGCACACTGCCCGTTCTGCATTGTCGTCATCGGAAGCCCGCCCCTCAGCGGGGCGGGCTTTCGATGATCGCAAGTACGATCTGCCCGTCCAAGGTGGGCATATCGTACGGGTTTTCAAGAAGCATACGACCATCGCAAGACAAAAGTCTTGCGATGGTCGTAAGGTGTACGGGCACCTTTACTCTAAACTACAACAGAGATCCTGCAGGGCCACAGTCATGTGGGATTAATTATGTCTCTCAGCTGTTGTGTAATTTTCACAAATAGATTGACTGATCAGGCATAATATGATTGATCATAATCAATTCCATTTAGTGTGCCTGCTGTAATAATACAGTATAATGATAGGGAGTCCTGTGACTGACTTTGTACAGTTTTGTGCCTGGTCACAGGTAAAAAAAAAAAGTGAGAAATACACAAAAAATACAACCATGAAGGAATCTGCAACATGTCTATGTTTACAGAAAGAAAAACTAAAATGGCATGTTTGTATGCCAATAATGTTTTCTCTTGGATAATTTCAGTAAGTTAATATTGTTATGCTAAATTAAGTACAAAAGCGTCAGCATTCTTTATATAATGTACCCACTTCATTTAAGGACAGTAATACTGCCTGAAAAATATTGCATTTGGTTTGTGGCAGCTGTTTTATAAAATCGCAAACAAATATGCATACTGAGCTGGGAATTGGATGTATCTTTTATGCCCCAGTGTTGGCTACTTCAGTCCTCCAAGGTCATGAAACTCCCACAGTTTTTGGACCTAATTAATAGACCATAAGAGTGTAATTATAATGTCTCAACATATTCTACATTTATAAAACTGTGTAAGCCTATGCACTACCTATTAGAGTTTATATAGATTGTATTTTAAAGGAGAACACCAGCTTATACCATGATGTTTTTGAAGCCAACAAAGTGCAAATGCTAACATATTTTAACATATTCTATTACCTAGCTGATGTTGAAATGGTTGTATAAGATGCATTGCACACCAAGAAACCCACAGGCATTGCCGTATTTACCATAAACACAGTACCTGTAGCTGGCAGAGACACATAGGCAACTTTTTCTGTATAGTTATTTGTCACACTTTTTTCATGTGGGTTGGTACCTTAAAAGTCCCATATGAATTTCTGGAGATACGATTAGTAAAGTACATGGGGAGCACAGACGAGTATCATTCCATGGCTGCACCTGAGTGCCTGGACACCAGGATCACTGAGAGAGTTTAGAATTGGTGACCTTTGATTTCATCTATTTGATGTTGGTTATGTGTCTTGATGAAACACTAAGATCTGAATTAAGTGTTACTAGCTTATAAGAACATTACATCAGAATACAGCAATATACAGCATACAGAGAGAACTTCCTGTGTATCATAGATAAGCATGCATATAGAAAACTAACATTGCACTACAGCGCCATCTACAGCTCAAAAGACAAATGATCAGTATATGCTGTTGCATTTCCACACCCCTTCTCAACAGCATTTGCATTGCTATATGACATTGTGCCGATCCTTTGGCAATGGCTTGGTGAGTGCATCCGCAGTCATTTCTTTTAATGAGCAACATTGAATGTCGATAATGGCTTTCTCTTGAGTGTCCCTAAGCAGATAATACTTCATGTCGATCTGCTTGGTTCTAGGGTTGACCCTTTCTGATTGTGTCAGCTTTATACATCCCTGGTTGTCTTCAAAGATTGGGATGGAGTTTGACATGTCTATACCCATGTCCAATGAAAGCTGTCAAATCCATATTGCTTCTTCGCAAGCGTGTGCTGCTGCTATGTATTCAGCTTCAGTTGAGGAAAGTTGTTTGCTTTTGGCTAGACCAACTTATGGTCCCTTCCCCGTATTGGAAGATGTAACCACTTGTGAATTTGCGGTCTGTGCAGTCTCCAGCCCAATCAGCATCCACATATACAACTAGTTTTGATTTTAACACTACTGTCAGCCATAGCTTCATCCGAATTGTTCCTTCTACGAGGATTTGCTTATTGTTTCTGATTGTACATTCATCACCTCGGAATTGACCGTTAATAGAGAGCAATAATAGCAAGGGTGTTCAATGATAGAAGGTTTCCTTCTAGGTCTGGGACATACATTACATTTTTAACGAGGATACTCTGCTTGTTAACCACTTTCTGTCCAGAGCAATGTTCTTAATATATGCATACATGATTAAAATAAAATTTTGCGCACAGAAACAGAATATAATACCCATTTTTTTTGGTAAAATATATAAGATGGGATCACGTTGGGTAAATAGATACCAAACATGTCGAGCCTTAAAATTGTGTGCCCGTGAAACCGCAAAAAAATACAATACCAAAAAATTCCCATAGGCGATGCTTTAAATGCTTTTACTGCTCATCAGTTTAGTGTTAACAGTGATTGATGGCTCTAGATTTTTAGCTTTTACTCCGACGTTTGCGGCGATATCAGTATATGCTGTTGCATTTCCAACATTTGATACCAATCAGCTCTGCCTTATCTGACCACCATATTTTTGGCAGAATAAGAAGTTCTTGGGCCCATCACTCCCCAACAATTCTTACCTATTTATATATGCTGGATAAAGGGCAGTATCTACAGTCATGAACTTCCCAATATTGTTTTCTACCCTCCACAAATGTGAAGCGAAATAGAAAGATCCCTTCCTCTCATAGTTACCAGGTGTTCAAGAAATTAGGAGCCTTGTTTACAGAATTCCTCTGTAGCACTTCCTTCTGGCACATCTGAGACACTGGGGTTGATTTACTAAAGATAAATAGGCTGTTAACTTTGCAGGAGAATTTACACTTTGCAGGGGAAGTTTTCCTTAGCATGGTGAATGTGGTAAAATTTAACTTTGCAATGAATACCCAATCATATGCAAGGAAAATTAAAAAATTATTGGTTGGTAGATATCATTAGAGCTTCATCTCATTTACTAAACTAAGGGAACTTTCCCTGCAAAGTGCAAATTCCCTAACAACGTGAACAGCCTATTTCCCTTTAGTAAATGAACCCCACTGGCTCACCCTTACAAATATAACGGCATTCTGTGAATGCATGGTTTCAGTATAGTAAAATTATTCAGCCAAAAAGTAATCCAGTTTACTAATGTAATTTACAAATGTACATTATGGAGAGGGAAAGTCTGAATTCAGTCCTATAAGCAGAGTCCCCAGCTACATACAAAGTCACCTGGCACATAGTTGGCCTCTGATTAGCCAGATTCACATTTAACACCACCAATCTAATTCCCTCTACTCCGTTTCTAGAGCTATTTTTTCCCAGCTGTTTCACTATTAATGTCCCATTGTTTGCCTAACTGTACATGACAACGATAATAATAATAGTATTAAAATCAAGACGTGGTCTGTGTTTTACAGTTCATTAATATGTGTGCTTGAAGGACTTTTTGGCTTAAAGATGCAATTTATTTGGACATCGCAATCTGTGGTATTCTTTAATTAGCTCTTGGAGCTGACAGAAAAAAATTGGCAACCTTAGTAAAAATTCCCCACAACCAGTGGAGCAAGGGATTCCTTTGAATTCAATTGTCCATATAACAAGGTAGCTTGATAGAATTTTTCTCAGTGGGGCCCATTTGATTCTGAGCAAGATTAACTATTTTGTAGCTTGCTTTATTTTTACTCTGGTTTTGTGGCTTTAATTTGAATTAGTATTTGACTTCACTGTCTAAAATTGACCACGTGAAACAGGTTTATGACATACATCCTAAACATTGTGTTTTATAGGGATATAAATCATAATTTTACCATCGATAGCTTGATCTTTAATTTATCGAGTGGTATTGACTGTACACTAGTGCCATATTTTGTCACAAAGAAAAGAGGATAACCTTTTGACATTAACTTTGCATAGTCCATAAAGTCTACCCCATGTTTGCTTTTGAGTGCTAAATGCATTTAATGCTATTATAGGAATCAATCCATTTTAATCCTATTTATCCAGGCCTATTATGGGCTTTATTCCTAGGGACATTAGAACCATAGGTTAAAGCTAAATTCCAGGCAGATATAAAAATGCAGTTGTGTATTAATCAAAACCATTAATTGCATTTTAAGCGTAACTAGTTTAAATAGCTGGACCCTAACATCAGCCTTTTGAAATCTCCAGTAAAGTAGAACAGAGAGAGGGAGAGTCAGCATTAGCTTTAGGTTCTGACTTATCCCTTGAATCAGAATATTTTTAAACAGTGTTTGGCCTGTTTTCGGGAGTTTTTCTGCTTCAGTGTGATCTAGCAATGCCCTGTATTCACCACAGTGCTGCTGAATTCTACTACTCTGTGTGCCCAAGGATGCACAAGTACCTTAGAGGTCAGAACTTCTAGCTTGCAGAATTACTTAGGGGCCCCCAGTTCAAATCCCGCTTTGCATGTCCTCCCTGTGCTTGTGTGAGTTTCCACTGGTTACCCTGATTTTTTTCCACACTCAATAGTGTACGTGTATGTATGCATGTGCGATAGGGACCTTTGATTGCAAGGGGCAGGGCAGGGACTGATGTGCATGCACAGTATGCCAAAAGCTACGTAAATTGTCAGTGCTAATAAATGCTAATAATAATAAATGGTTTTATGTTTTTAATATACAGTATATATATATATATATACAGAAATGTATACTATAAATATGTATATATAATATGAATAAGCATCTACTGGTGAATATATCTTCCCCAATCAGATATGTATACCGCTCCAGGTGAGTGGCTCACCA
Source organism: Nanorana parkeri (assembly GCF_000935625.1). NCBI lineage: Eukaryota > Metazoa > Chordata > Amphibia > Anura > Dicroglossidae > Nanorana > Nanorana parkeri. The sequence continues at coordinate 123,125 of NW_017307817.1, forward strand.
CAGGCTCTACTGCAAAATCACCGGGTGGCTCGTTGCACTCAGGAAAATCAGTCAGCAAAGCAAATGATTCACTGTACTCCGGACTGCAGCAACTTTTCTTGTTTATCAAACAGTAGCAAGGGTCACCTTGGATATTTTTGTAACTGAAAATCACCTTTTCATTGTATTGTTCCATACCTTGCAGACTGGAGGTCTGAAACTAAGGGTGCTCAATGATGTAAATACAAACTTTAGCTTTTTCCTTTTACTCACAATATACTGAATAAGCAGAGCATTGTCTTAATATTGATTTTCTTAGAGTATGTACTAAAAATAATGCAGAAATATTACATTTTAGTAGCTGTGATATATTTATTGGTATATTGCCAATATCCAAAATGTTAAAATATTCAAGGAATTGTAGTCATATGCTGTTACATCTCTTTATCCTGTCACGACCCATGCATTAAAATAATGTGTCCGCTTTTGGCACTCTGTAGCCATAAAAACGTGCATACTTGTCACACCAATCATCTGGACTGAGAAAGAGCCACTCTGTCTTCCTTTACAGCAACTATGTAAAGTGGTATACCAAGAATCAATGTGCTTTTCAGCTAATCAATACATTTAATCTGTCTGTCACCGGAATTTGGAAAGACGTTTTACTGTCAGGGTCAAAGATAAAATTAGGAAGCAAAAATGATTGACTTCCTTTTAGAAATCTGTCTCCATGGTTATGTCCACTTGAATTTCCATGCAATCATGTCTATTTTCATGGTACATAATGCAATATATTCACAAATTTATAATACTTTAATTTAAGGTACTTATCAAATAACTTTTGTTGTGATATGGCTGATAAAATTACTGATAAAATGATATTTTTTCTTTATTGTACAGTAGCTCGCAATTAACATTTTGCTTTACTTTTTGTTTTATCCTGTGTGTACTTAGTTACAAATAAATAAAGCAACCCATAAAGCAATGTTGATCAGCAAAGTGCAGTTGCCCAGAGCATCAAGTCAGGTTACACTTTACTGAAATCTCATTAGTAAAAGGTGATTAGTTGCTGTAGGTAAGTGTACTTTACACCTTTGCCTATTTAATTAAAGCCCAATTTACTATTAGTTTAATAAGCTAAATATATTCCAGAGACATCAAGACAAACGTAATTCAAATTCTTACTGTTTGTTTTCATTAAAAAGTAGAAAAGCCTGTCCTCTGGCAGCTTGCTGTAGAGAACGACTCTTGTTCTTTGTCTAGAAACCGTGGTGTCTCTGTAGAGGTCTGACACTTACGGATCTATACACTAAGCTGCCGTAGGCAGCCGAGTGAATAACCTACCCGAAGTGAAGTGAGCCAAACGCTGTTCGGCTATTCACTTCAGGCTTGTCATTTGACAGCAGCAGAGGGCAGGTGCAATAGCTAGTTTGCTATTGGCTATTGCAAATTGAAATAGTCAAAATAATGTAACTATGCATTCCTGTGGTGTTTTTTATTTATTTTTTTTTTTATGACGGCAGACAACAGAGCAGGGAAAGGTTTACTCTGCTCGATCTGTCTGTGCAAGTGGCTGGAGCCAGCCGTGAGATGACGGCTGGCTCCGCCCTGCAGTCAGTAGCAGGCTGTCGGCTGGCCAATGGCCGCCCGTTCGGCCAGCTTCGGCTTTCACCTCGGCTCAGTCGAGCTGAAGCATATGCCTTCGGCTCAACTGAGCCGCTCGGCCGACTTCGGGAGCTGTAGGGCTATAGTGAATAGCCCGTACAGCAGCCCTTCGGTTCTACTGAATCGAATGGGTCCTGGGGCCGAAGCTAGCCGAAGGATTAGCCGAAGCTACAGCTAGATCCTTGGACAGCTTAGTAAAGAGACCCCTTACACTAAGGGCTATTGTTCCTGAAGAAATTTGTCCTGCTGCAGGTCAATTTGACTGTGTCATCTTCCGTATCCTTGTAGTAAAACTCCAGCCTGTGCTCTTTGTCTGTAGTAAATCTGGGCCTAGCCAAGCTGATTAAAATTGTCCTGCTGCTGGCCAATCTTATACTACTGTATCCACTGCAGTCTCTTTAAATACACTTGCAAAGAATCACTGAGTGAAGTTACCCCACACCTGCCACAATGTCCAGGAATCTGTGCCAGATTTTCTCTTCCCTGGTCCCTGGTGCTTGGCTGTCAGCCCATGGTGTTTCACAAGACTGCAGCCAATGTGCACTCCTGCCCTATTTAGCATTACCTCACTTGTTGCTTTGTGTTCGAGCAACAAGTCTAGCCCTTGTGCTGGACCCACTGTGATCTCTTGTGCTCGTGTATCTTCGTGGATCTCTGCTTTTGCTAACTATGCTGTGCCTGGGATTTCCTGTGTTCTAGTACCTACTTGGATTCCTGCATTGGCTTGGTTCTCAATGCTTCCCTGTATTCTTGTGTCTAAAATGCCTCGGTTGCGATTGTGCATGTGCAAAAGACTGATCATTCTAGGTGGTTTGTCTATAGAGTTGCACGCATTTAAATGTCCCAGTCCCTCCCGCACATGGGTGGGGGATGGGGGCGTAGCGATAGCTCCCTACAACCAATCAGGTCCTGCTAAGCACATGACGAAAGTTGTGAAGTGCTCACCACACACCTGCAGGTTAGTTTACATGTAACCATGACAACCGGTTGCCGTACTTGTTTTCCAACGGCTGCTAATCTGTTTCGGCACTCATTTATCAGAACAGTATGGCTTTATTTCATGCAATTTTTATTTTATTAAGGTTATGGCAATGATATACACACTGTCCCTATGTTAAATTACAAAGTTTTTGAATTGTTTTTGGTGGGAGTATGCCATCACAGTGATGTCAGGGGGTTGGTGAGAGTGGCTTTTGGTTCATTTGCACTGTTGGTTTAGCTATACAAAATATGTTTTTCTTTAGCTGTGTTGTAATTTCAAGCCTGATGAAAGGGACCCTGTGTGGCCCCGAAGTGTTTTCACATGAAGCACATATGTTGTGCTGGTGACAAAGTGGCGGATCTGGGGGGGGAGCAACGGGGCAACAATTGCCCCAAAAACTGTCACAGAGTTAACTGCGGTTCAGTGTAAAAAAACGGCACACTACAAGTAATATGCCGTTTTTTTACACTGAACCGCAGTTAACTCTGTGAAGGCTTAACAGCTGTATGTCCCGGCCGTGTGTGAGGATCAGAGGCAGGGCTTGAAAAATCCCGGCGAGCAGCTTTACATTCAAGCGATCGGGAGTCTGTATCAGAAGCTGTCACTGCCGGCATGACTCTGTGACAGAAGATCAAAGGGAGATCAGTATACGGTCTCCCTTTGATCTTCTCTCAGTCCCCGAATGCAGGAGGTGATGTATATTACATCACTTCCTGCATTCAGTGTCACTCTCCAGCTACAGAAGCTGATGAAGCCGATCTCCGCTTCATCAGCTTCTCTGGGGGTCCCTAGGTGACATTAGGGGTCTTGGAGACCCCTGATGTCTCCATAAAGAGGACCTGTCATGTAAATTGGCTATCACATAGGGGGCTTCTTAGTGTGTAAAAAAAAAAAAAGTAATACAAAAATTAAAGTATCATTAAAAAAAAATAAAGCATAAAAATTTTTAAAAAAGAAAACCAGTTTTTGAAGTCCCCGCCCCCCACATACACACGCAGATATGCATCGGGTGCGCCTATGTGCGAAAACGACGATTGTTCCTATTGTGCCGCACATGTTATATATCGCCGCAAACGTCGCAGTGAGAGCAATAATTTTAGGGCCATTAATCACTGATAACACTAAACTGATGAGCAGTAAAAGCGGTTTAAGTGTCGCCTATAGGCCTGTGGGCGTTTTTTGCGATTTTGCGGGCGCACACAATTTTAAGGCATGATATGTTTGGTGTCTATTTACCAACGTGATCCCGCCTTTTATGTTTTACCAAAAATATGGGTAAGAAACATGTAATTGTATAAAAAGACTGTTTGCTGCTGTACTTTTACTTTCTGCTGTATAAAGCAGTAACATTTTAGAAAAGAAAAATTTGCATATGAAGCCTTTTTTTAATTCCAATTAAAGCGATCTCTTGCCTAGTAGCCCTGGATAATTATGAATCAAGGAAGAGTGCTTTCTCTATAGTACTTTAATGAAAATTGTTCACTTGGGCCCCTGGATTTAACAGATTTTTTGAAAGTGGGTCTGAGAACTGAAATTTTATAATAAACATTAAGAAAAAATCAGACAAATTGTATTCATGGATGATGGATAGAGGCCAGTGCAGTACACAATGCAGAGATAACAAAATCTGTATCTCTGTGTCATTTTCTTAGTGTGCATAGCAGGAATGATCATAGAGATCATAGGTCGCTGGGGCTTATTAAACATAGTGGGTCTAGAAAGAGCGATCAGGATTCAGCTATTTAGTGCTATCTCAAGGGCGCAATCAATGACACTTGACCAAACCCCACCTCATTCCGCCCTTGATTTGATGTCTGATAAGATGCATGGGCACAATTAGCCAGTTAAAGCAATACTAAGGACCCACTCACACTTTTGTATTGCAGTAACATGTGGGTTACCACAACACACAATAACACGTGTTACCCATGTTCATGCAATGTGGTGCTATTTATTCTGAATTGCATGCCGATGTACCATCTCAATGCACATGTGATGCACTACAGTACAAGGCACGGTAAGCCACCAATGTGTGTTACTGTGTGCTGTGCTGTCAAAAATGCTGCATGCATCTTTTTTTTGGTGCATGGGGTAGACCATTCAAATGAATGGACTGCCTTAACGCAACACAAATTAACATGTCACATAATGCGCTACAACCTGCGTTCGCCAAACACAAAGCAACAGGGTGATAGGGCCCTAAGTGCAATACTAAGGGGTCTATTCACAAAGCAGCCGAAGGATTTAGCCGTAGCTTCGTAGCGGCCGAGGTGAAAGCTGAAGCTGGCCGAGCGGCTGGCCATTGGCTCACCGACAGCCTGCTTCTGACAGCTGGGCGGAGCCAGCCGTGATCTTACGGCTGGCTCCGGCCACTTGCAGAGAGACAGCTCCGGCCACTTGCAGAGATCAGCGTCCCTGGTTACCAGCTAACCAGGGACACTGATCTCCAGACAGCTCAACTCTCCCGGGCGCTCCGGGAGTCTCCCACTCCTAGACGCCCAAGAGAGAAACACTGCTTTTTCTTTTTTTTTTATTCTGACATGGAGCCGTTGGCTGTCGTCAGAATAAAAAAAATAAATCTTCACCATAGGAACACATTGCTAGATTCCTATTGGCTATTTCAATTTGCAATAGCCAATAGCAAACTAGCTATTGCACCCACCCACTGCTGCTAGGAAAAGGCGCGTAATCACTCACAGAAACTTCCTAAGTTGTTGGAATATCCCTATGACACAGATTCAATCCTTTCTCCTTCTCAATAAGAAGAGGGACATAAGTACTGGACTTCAATTGTGCTGGTTCTGTATGTAAGACATGTCGTGGAGCTATAAAAAAAAGGATACAAATAATATTAAAATGTAACTTATTAAAATGTTGTTGGCAGGTTTTTATTGCTGTCTGTGCCCCCTTTGGGGAGATTCAGCCTCTCTATTTGTGCTGGTGATCAATGTAACTGGGAACGAAAGTGATGGGAAATTCAAAATGTTACAAATTTCCTTGGAACAGTAATAAAGGGTAAATATTACACTGGAGGCATCTGTTCCAGTGATAACTGTGTTAGAGGGCATTTTTCCACTCACTTTTTCTGTTGTGTCCTCAGAACGGGATGTGAAGAAAAATATCCCAATGTTCCAATAGGGCAAAGAGAACAAAAAAAAGGTGACAGAGTTTTTCAACCATATGAGCAGAATAGTAATGGATGTAAGGGAGTATCAAGTTCAATCTATTTTATACAGTGTGATTTTACATTTCCAATAGACAGTTACATTTGTTTGCATTTATTTCCGTGTGTATGTAAACAACATTTTCCTAACAAGTACTCAAACACCTCTACCAGTTCTCATTTCCCCTCACTTAATGACACATGCATATGCATAAATTCATTAAAAGAAGGAGATTAAATAAAACAGCACAAAGTGTTAAAGCAATCCAAACAGGCTGCTAGCGTTTTTAGAGTGCTGGTATCCTGCTAGAAGTCAGGTTTCCCAATGTTTGTGCATCTTGCAGTTAGTGAATCTCAAGAATCTCAAGAAACAAAAGTGTAACCTGTCAGCACCCAGTGAATACACCTGATCACGCTTGACGTATTCAGTAAGTTACTTTGGGATTCAATGGCGTGCAGTCCTTAATGAATCCTGATTCTTGCAAACCTATATCTCCTGGCTCAGCTTTGCGATGTTTTATTAAAACCCTGGGTTATCATTTCACCTGTGATTCTGTAAAAAGAACTGAAAAAACATGCACTGGTAGGCTATGTGCACATAACCATCATTTCGTCTGTTCTTTCTGAGAAAGAAAGAAAAAAAAAAGATAAAAGGGAAAAAAATGCAGTTGACTGCACAGAGAACAGTTATTCTTAATACATACATGCATTTCCTGGGCACACGGGACCTTAATGGAATGGTGACATTTTCCTTGATGCATTTCACTAGTCCCATATGTACTAGAATGCATGTGCATAAGGCTGGCAGTGCTCTGCTTTGTCCTCTGTCTGTCATCACAAAGATATTTGAAGAAGCTGAGAAACAGTAAGAGGTCTTGTTATTCCTGCCTGAATGGTTGCGTTAAAGTAGAACTCTGGGCAAATCATATTAACAATTGCAGTGGGGCTATCCCTGCAATGCAAGGGTTAAGTGCTCATTTTCTCTAGGGAGCTATAAAAAAAAGTTGTAACACCTCTCCCTCCAGCCTGTCTGCTCCAGTGATGGAAGGTCCCTCGGCGTGCTCACATTCTATACACTGTACAGAACATGATGACTCATGGGATCTTAGACTGCTGGAGTGGAGGGGGAGAGAGGCAGGTGGGAGCAGTCTAAGAGAAACCCGGGATCGTGGTTCGGTTGAATGTAACTTTTTTTTAGCTCCCTAAAAAAAGAGCAACCTACCTTTGCAGTGCGGGAGTAGCCCTCTGCATGGGTTAACATTTGATTTGCCCGGGGTTCTGTTTTAAAGCTTATGCCTGATTTATTTCTTATAAATGTATGCAAATGGATAAAACTGAATAATATGTTGACGCCTGTCCCTTTCCTTTTAACCATGAAAAATCTTTAAAGTTTCTCTCCACCCAAGTTTTCCCAAACTAATCATTACTCCACCCCCTTTAACTTATCTCCCAAGAGTAATTAAAATAAAAATGAGCAAATTGGCTAAAAACTCATTTCAATGTTATAGTCAAATAATATGCCAGGTCCCGAGTCTTCTCTCTTCCTCACTGCAGAGTGGAAGGGTCCTTTTTCGGGAGCCCACAGTGCTGCCTGGTGGTGTTGGCACATCCCATTGGTTGTCTATCAGTGGGATCCTCACAGTGTACTGAAGACTCCAGAGGACAGCGAAAGGACCGGTTAGAGGCAGGCTAGGACTGCGCATTGGGTTGTTTCTCCCCACTAGAAGAGGTGCCAATAGATGAGCTTCAAGACCTATGCTACCTCCGTGATTGCCAGTAGCTCAGTAATTCTGCTAATGCTGTCTAAAATTAAGAGTAGCGATCAGTCTGAAGTGATGGCACCAATAATTCTTTATGGTGTAAATAACACTGAAAAGTATAGTATCTTGAATAATAATACACAACTGCAGCATTGTGCAATATTGTGCAATTATTTGCTACTGCATTCAACTGTATAGCCTCCACCAGCAGTTCTCAACCTTTTTTAGCCAGGGCACCCTTTAAAAGTATGCAAAATCTCAAGGCACCCCAGTCTATAATGGATTTTATGGGAGGACCCTATGCAAATAAATGTGGAATTCCACCCTTTACATCCCCTGACAAATCATGAACCCTTCCTTTCATATCAGAGTCCCCTGCTACATCCAGAGCCCCTTTCTTTCTTAGGAACCCCCCCCCACAAGTAATTGTTCTCATCACAAGTTCTTCCTTCATATCAGGAGCACCTCTTTCACATCAGAAACCCCATTTCGCATCAGAGTCCCCCTTTCATATCAGAGTACCCCCATCACTGCAGGTGCAGCAGCAGCATGGTGGAGGGCAGGGGGTGCACCAGACTCGAATGGAGGTGAACATCTGTCCTTTTCTGAATTGATCTCATCCTCCCTGGATCAACGTAATTCCTTTCCATGGTACTAATGGCTGCCTCACTTGCATCATGGAAAGGCATGATGCTGTGGGCAAATTTCGAGGCACCCCTGAGGAATCCAGTATTAATAAATACAAAGTGCATTAATAGAGAGCTGCATTAATCTGTGCCTTTTATATATGCCTGCAGTTCAGCTTTAATACTGGTCATACAGGTAGCAATTTCATAACAGTTTTAGCCTCTTAGATTTCACCAGCATTTGTTGATTGAAAGTGTTTATAATTTCCCTCAGTATGCAGCCAGCTTGGTGTCAAAATCACCAAATAACCAGCCAGTGAATAAAAAGCATTAGAGAAATTACGTTTGACTAAAAATTAACCTTGATAAAACAGCATGGAATTATATATGAAAAAATATGAAACCAAAGTGTTTTGGCCATTTGTAACTTGCAAAGCACAGTGGGTATACCATATGAAAAGCTGAATTTAGGTAGCAGAGGCAATGCAGTGTCAGGAGAGGGGTGGGGGGTTGTGATGATACCATGTTTCATGTTATGCCCTGAATATGGTTGTAACATGGTCAGAAAAGTAAACTTAGCCTTTAATATTTAACTGTGTTGCCTTCTAAGCATATTTTATTTTGGTAATAGAACATCTGTTACTTTAATGGATACTCAAAGAAATCATACATTTAGATGGCGCTGTTCTCACTGCTTTATACAAGACAAGTGGATTTAAAAAAATGGTTATTTTATGGCTTTCAAGTTGTCACGGGCTTTAGAATGATTGACCATATCTAGTATTGTTTTCCACCATGAAGCATTTGTGTAAGAAAATGCACTTGCATACAGAGTACCAACCAAGGTTATATAGTTTATGTTCACGTTGTATAATTTATGTACAGAGGATAAAAAACAGAGCAGACGTAAATACAGAATTTAGCACACGACTTACCAATTACTGCCAGTTAGATTTTTCTCACACCTTCCTACTGAAAAGAAAAGGGAGAGCTGTGATGTGCATTCTATAGAAAATACAATATGCATTTCCTTTTTTATACCTGTTATGTTTTGCATCTAAATGTACAAGTAAAGGCCAAAGTACCATCAGGTATATACTGTAGAAAAGGCCGTTGTATGGAGTTGATGTGGGAAAGGGCAAACTGCTGAAGTTCAGCTAACACTGTTGGGTACTACTCTGGCCACCTTTGGTTAAAAAGTCGCATTCATAAGCTAAGGTTTACTGTTATCCTTCCTTTAGTTCACACCATGCTGTGTATGGCATATAAGACGCCTTGTAATAAAGGTCTTACACTGGGAGAGGCTGGGCAACATTTTAGCATGCTATAAAGAAAGAATACCTTGATTGTAACAGCCCAGCCCTACCTTTAACCACATGCACTATTCTGTTAGACATTTTATTATGTTTGCCATTTTCTGTTAAACTTAACCAACTCTCATATGTGACGGGTAAAGTATAGTTAATTATAAAGATAGAATTTAGCTAGAAAGTTGTACGTTTTGTAAATGTTGGCGAATAAAAGATTCATGATGAAGGTTCTTTTAGCTGTTTTATAGCCTAGTTTTAGCAATGTACACATACTTCAAAAGTTTTATAAGCAATTATGAAACTTTGTATCAACTTTCAACCACAGCGATCTGCCACCCACAGTTTAAACTGTTTCCCAGTTTGGAAAGACCAAATGATGGAAATTAGTGTGACAAGTATCCTCCAGGGAACCTGCTGCTTGTTACAGGCGTTGTGTGAATGCCTCCATGCTGCCTGCACAGCTCCCAAATAAACAGTACTGCGTATGTGCATCCAAGATGAAGCTACCTGAGCTAGGCCAGATTAGAGAAATGCATAGGCTGCCATTGCTGATTATTTCTGAAAATGCTGGATCCCTGGCTCTTATTCTCAGTGTCTGTATTTAATAGTTTGTAAGTCACCGTTCTAGAACAAGTATGCAGATCATCAGAATCAGACAAAAGTCAAAAGTCCCTATTTGCATACTTGTTCTCAGTCAGTGACTCAAACGACTAAAGCCAGAGGATCAGCATGGCAGGAAGTAGAATTTGCGAAATAAGAAGTCAGCAATGGCACCCATCATTTTCCTTTCTTCAAAATAGTCCTTTAAAGCGATCCTTATGCCGGATTGAAACTGCCAAAACATTTGTGCCTGTAAACAAAAAAGTATATACCTCTCCTGCTGCCTATGCTATCAAACATCACCCAGTTGAAGAGAAATGATAGGCTGAAGACGTAAAAAAAATGGCAATGCCAGGGGTGTTGACCTCTTATGTCTTTGCTGTGCTCAGTGGTTCCTCCAATCGAACCAATGCCATTATAGTGCATGGTGTAGAGAACAGGAGAAGTAAGTATCCACTATATTCTTTAGAGATACATCCTTTATTGGGATTTACAGTTTGGTGACATGGTTGCTTTAAAAACAGTTCATTTATATCTAGACTAGGCTTCATGCTCTGTTCTCTATCTGTGTTTGCTATAAGTATTAAAAGCACTGATAACTGGCCAGTTAACTCTCATCAGTATCTGAAAAAAAAACTCTGGTCTCAGCAAAAACTTTTCCTCCGTGTCTAATGGTAGAGCAGTTTAGATCTCTAAATATATCCTATTAATTTTGTGTCAGCTTCTGAAGTTGAGAGGACTGTTATTATGCAAATTAGCTGATTTTCTAAAGCAGGCAAGCAGAATAAATAGTTGTCTGTGCCTGCCCTGCTCTATGATCATTGGGAGTCTGTAGGAGCCGTGTTTTTGCCCACCCGAATTGTTGACAGCTATGGGATGCTGAGGAGGTAGAAAGGACACAAACTATAATTTTTGGAATACAGGAGCCACAGGGAATCCATAAACATGTTTTTTTTTCTGATTTGCTGATTTTTTTTTTTCTTTCTGAAAGTGCCAATAGAATTTAGCTGTGTCCTTTTAAAACATTATTTCATCAATATCTGAATATCCACTGATTTAAATAAACCTATGCCCAGAGCAAATTTGGTAAGCTGCTTCTAGGTTTGTAAAGCAGGCACCTGGATTTGCCTGCAGGTACCTTTAATTATTTTCATAACCAACCCAAGGCACTGTGTCCATCAAAGACCATCCTTAGTTACTGAACTCAAATTCCCCCGCCCCCCCCCTCCTCCCCCAAAACCAGGACAAGAAGATCATGCTTTGTGTAAGGTCACAATCATAGCGAAAGATCAATAGAGAGGTGTGGGACTTGGGATACAGGAAGGGGTGGACTAGAGACCAGCATAAAGCAATGCTGTCCCTATTTTAAAGACTAAGCCAAACAAAATTCCTCCCTGCAAATATGTAATATGTACCTGTTCCACCGCACACGTTGCTGATCCTTCCTTGCTTGCTCTTCTTCACAAACCACAAACACAGGGGAACCTGTGCATCAGATGATAGATAGATAAGTATTAATCCTTTTCTTTGTAGGGAAGCATTTTTTTAAAAACATAGAGCCACAATCTTTTTAAAGAACTGAAGTTGTTCTTTACAGAAGAGAGTGACTCAGATTTTGGGGTGCTCAGGATGATCGTCATGAAGATATTTACAGGTCTCTAGGTGACCACTTTGCAGTCCTGGTAGCAGTATATTCTTGGCATGGGGACACTTTACATTAATTCTGTATTTCTAGGTGCTTCAAATTATATTTAAAACTTCTTTAAAAAGTAATCTTTGCAATCCAACATCTTGCATTTGTCAAATAATTTTTTAATTGGTATTGAATACGTTTTTTTAAGAGGCTGGTCTGTGTACATGTGTCATATACATTAAGGGGCTGATTTACTGTAAAAAGTGACAACCACACTAACGTTTAAGTGCCCAATCAGAATTAGGGCAAAATATTTATTTTTTCCATTCCCCGGAACTTAATAGAGCACTGTGCTGTGATTGAACACAGACTAGGGTGTAAATGACAAATTACATCTGGAAATGTAATGTGTATTTAATACATTTGTAGCATATGCTATTTAATAAAGTTGGTTCCCTGTCCTGTGATGTCACATAGGCAGCGTTCTTCTTAAGCTCCTCTCTCAACAGAGCCCTCCCCCACTAACCTCTCCTCCTCTCCCTCCAGCAGTGTGCGGTAAGCTCGGATCTCCATGTCCAGCGCCAACTTGATGTCCAGCAGCTCCTGGTACTCATCCAGCTGCTGCTGTATGCGGGCCCTCATCTCTGCCATCTCCCGGTCCTTATCGGCCAGTGCCCGGCGGGTGGAGTCTCTATCGCGGCTCAGCGCATCCTCCAGGTCACGGAGGTTGGCCTCCTTAGCCGTCAGCAGCTTCTGGAGCTGGCTTAGCTGGGTGCTCAGGCTGTCTATACTGATGCAGCTCTGCTGGATCTCCTCGTGGGCCTTTCCCATCATGGAGCTGTTCCTTTCTGCGGACTGCTTGGCGTTCTCGAGCTTGAATATATTTACCTTTACATATTTACCTGCCTGAAATTCTTTAAAGTGCATGTAAACCCAAAATCTCTTTTTCAAAGTGTTTTGACTAAAGAGACAAATTGTTAAAATTATATTATTTAAAAAAATATATACTTTGGTACATATTTTATATTTACTAATATTCAGGAAACAATTATTCTGTGCTTTATTTCTCTTTATTTAGTTAATTTAACTCTGAGCAAAATGGATGCAATATTTGATTAAGAAAACACATTACTAAATGCATTTTCTGTGGATTAATTTAATTTATGCATTTATAACAGCGCCTTTACAGAGTACACAGAACTGTTCACATACATCCATGCTGAAGAAGGAATGTCTACAGTCATGCACTGACACACATTCACGTTGTTGTCCAATGAACCAGCAGGTGACACAGGAAGCTTTAAAGCTGAACCAGGGAACAGTGGCGTCCTCTTCCAGGCTATGTAGAATGACAAACGTTTATGTACCACAAGACTGGCTAAACAAAATAAAACGCTCTTTGGCGGATAAAGCACTTCACATATTTACCTGCCTTAAATTCTTTAAAGTGCATGTAAACCCAAAATCTCTTTTTCAAAGTGTTTGGCTAGGTGCTTCACTGTGTACAGTTCTCCTAAGCAAATAATCTGTTGCAAAGTTTTTCACCTGGGGATCCTGTCTGTATCAGCACTTCCTATAGTAGGAAGTAGTGTGTATGTCAAGCTGACAATGCTGCTACTAATCAAAAGGCAAGCTTACTGTTATCAGCCTTAAAATAGAAGTGCAATTACTGGCAGGGTCCCGAGGTAAGAAACTTTAACAGATTAACAAAAAAATGATTTGCTTTTGAACATTGTGCATCATTTGATGGCAGACATATTGAAAAATAGATTTTAGGTTTACATACATTTTAAAGTGTATCTATGGTAAAAAAGAATATTAATGCAATGGGTCATTGAATTACCATCTTTTCTATCCCCGTTAAAGTTAATAGAATGCCCTGCAAGTAGCTAAAAATACCTTCATAACAATCCCACAGGATCAACTTTATTGAATGTGGTGACACAAAATTGCGGTGGCCAGGGTGCATCACCTTGCAGATGGAACTACAATATTGTGTCTGGACATTCTATGTTTCAGGAAGTTCAGGTGTAATACCAGCTGTAAACTCCTGCCTTTAGGACAGCCCTGATATGTTGATGATTGCTAAACTCCCCCTCTCTTACCCAAGTTTGGAGGGCATTCAAGAAGTAGAAACATTAGAGGAAATGCCTCTTATGTATCATAATCACTGCTTACTTCTTGCAATGTACACTGGAATATGTAGTCCTCAGAAAGCATGCATGGGTCACATGAAGTGAGCAGAAAGGTGGTATAGATTACAGGAAATAGGAGAAAGAAATGACTGGAAGATAGGCAGCAATCAGTTTATAAATTTTTACAGTAAGCTAGTATTTTTAATATTAAAAATACCTAGTTTTTGATAGATAGGATAGTGCTGAGGTTATAAAGGAAAACTGTATGCTTTGACTTCAGATCAGTATGTTTTTTTATAAAGAGTAAACCAAACCCCCAGTAGAAACCAATGGAAATATAGAAAGAAGTAAAAGCTTCATGAAGACAATCCCTGGGTTTAAAAATTAGTGTCTACGACAGTCCTTAGAATTGTGTCATGCCTCTACGTGAAAAATGTCATGGAATGGAATCAGGTACATGAGTTTTTTTAATGGAAGCATTGTGGCTATTGGCGCTGAGGCTGGAATGTCCATACAGGCATCCTCAGTGAGGCTTAGTATATCTGAGCCTGATAAAATAACAGGCTCGTCGTTGCTGAGCTCCATTCCTAGCCACTGCATCTGTCACACAGACAAGTGCAGCTGCCAAGGACTTACGTTACTGGATGGGTGGAGCTTGATGTTGAAGCACTAGTTCCTGATCAGGCTAGCATGCCAGAGGACAGAGTATGATGGCGAATCTAAGACACTATTTCCCCATCAAGTCCACCTCCCTTGTGATTGAAAGCAGGGGCTATGGAATCTGCCCACTGCCATCTGCTGTCAATCACAAGGACCCGTTGGGAACTAGTCTCTCAGCATCACCCATCAGGCTCCTAACACTGTTAATGTCCATCCCTGTGTCATTGGTTGCTATGATACTATCTGAAACACAACATTACTGATTGTTGGGAGGCTGTCAGCTGCACAGCCGATAGCCTCCTAGCACCCAGTGATGCTATGTAGCCCCAAGCCTCCTAGCAACCAGACAAGTTGGGGGTGGTGCACGCAACAATGCACATACCTGTCCCACTCTAAGCACTCTGGCTTATTTCTGTAGGCCAGCAGAGAGTTGGCCTTAATTACTTCCAGTTTCATTAACGGTAATTCTTTTAGCGTCTAACCGCCATAATAACGCGTTTTAAGAAGTGGTGCAAATAAGAACTGAATCTGTCACCACATATTGGTAATCTTAATCTTAATGAAAATGTAGCACGGCTTTCATGAATTATGCGCTGGAGCTTTTAAAGGGGCCATGGCGCCAGAAAAGTGTCACAAATGCCTTATTAAATCCCCCTCAATGCGCCTGGTAGTAATTTCATTTAAAACCCCAACACTTCAAACAGCATCACAAATTAAATATTGCCATGTTTAGATTACAGCAAATAATAATAAAAAGGAAATATGGACTTTGTACAAAATATGAAGTCAAACAATGTCTGAAACCATGTAATTTAGCTAACTTTGTTACTTTTTTCATTTTTCTTTTACAAAATATCCAAAGTGCAATAAAAAAGCAACCATCTTTCATTTCATTTCATCTTTCAAAATCATTTTCCATTGTCTTGGTTGCTCTAAATCAGTGGTCTCAAAGTACCGGCCCCTGGACTAATTCCGGCCCTCCAACCAGTACCATGCCCGCAGCCAGCTGACAAGTCAGACATGCAGTCACGGACTACGTACCTGACTTGCTGGAGCAGCTACACGGTCTGCATCTGACAGAGATGCCCCTGGCGCTACCGGCACTCAGTAGTTTCTTTCGGCCACTGCTCATACAGCATTCACTGAGTGCCGGCCAAAAGGAAGGATTAGTAATGTCTGCACCAGCCAAAGGTGCAGACTGTACTAATCAATCACTGAACCACCAGGGAATGTGCAGGTGACAGGTCTCTGTCTTTTATTTTATATGTATGTGCGGGGAAGTGTGTGTGTGTGTGGGGGGGGGGTTGTATTAGGCCCCATTCACATCTGTACGTTTAAGTGTGATTAGGGATTTCTGCATCAGGAACCTGCATTTTCCTGCCACAGGAATCCTTAATCTGAAGTTTTCAAGCCGCAGCTGTAACCCATTCAAGTTATTGATTGGGTGACAGCCGCTGCATGTAAATGCCGGCACACCGCATATAATCGTATGTGGTATGATTACATGCGGTTAGAAATCAGTCACTCTCCCTGGATGCATGACCAATGTGATTGTTCTCTAACCACATGTAATCAAATCACATAGGGTTACATGCGGTATGCCAGCATTTACATGCAGCGGCTTCCACCCAGTCATTAACTTGAACTGGTGACAGCTGCCCCTTGTAAACACCAGATTAGGTATTCCTGCTGCAGTAAAACGCAAGTTCCTGATGCAGGAAACCCAAATCACACCTAAAGATATAGGTGTGAATGGAGCTTTATTGTTTGTGTATTAGTGTGTGCATTTCTGGGTGTTGGTGTATTATTGTGTGTGTATTAGTGTGTGTGTATTTCTGTGTGTGTGTGTGTGTGTGTGTATTTCAGCGTGTGAATGAATGTGTTAATCTCTTGGTCGTCTATGATTAAAATGAAAACCTGCGGGAAAAGAAACATACACATATACAGACACTGCACACATGTATAATGTGGCAGTGTAAGCCAATGCCACGGCATAGTAGGGCAACATTGGCACCCAGGACTCTCAGCCAAACGGGCTGAGAGGGTCCAGAATGTAAACAATATTATAAGGAAGAGCCTGGCTTTTCGGGTTCGTCCAGGTTTTCCTGATTGTAGCTGGGATCTGGAGCTCTGGAGATTTCGTAGAGCTCTGGGTGGGATGAGATCTCCAGTCCTGGGGCCAGGTGTTGCCAATGACCAGCTTGGGCTGATCAGGTGGCTGAGAGCAGCCTCATTAGGAAGCCAGCCCAGTGCTCAGAGAGGAGTGTTGGAGTTGTGTGTGTGTGCAGGGAGCACACGGACAAAGACAAACTCGGGTGCGTGCTGGACGCACACGGAACAGCCAGGGGTGGCTGGGAGAGGTCAGGAAGGTCGGTGACCCCAGGGACCTGTTGGACGCTCTGCTGGGAGAGCAAAGTGAGTGCCCACGAGGGGAGAGGTCAGGAAGGTCGGTGACCCTAGGACTTGTGGTACAGACTGCTAAGACTGTAGAGTGAGGGCTCACGAGGGGTGCACAGTGTGAGTGTCTTGAAGCTGAGGGAGCCATATAAAGGACTGTCTTATGTTGCTGCTGCAAGCTATTTTGTGTTTCCCCTTTAATAAACTGCATTTTACTTGACTTACCTGGACTACAGTGGAGTGTCCTTGTTACAATACATACTGATATGACCCACAAATAAACATTAACACACATACCGACATCACACAGAAATCCTGACAATACACAGAAACCATCACAACAAATATATACTGACATTGTATACAAAGAAACCATGACAAACCCATATACTGACATTATAAACACATGCAGACATTAAGGCTGGCCATACACTGCTCTATTTTTCTTATTCAACCCACGGGCTGAATGAAAAAAATAGAGCAGACTCCCCCATCAACACTACGAGTGTGTCGATCGAGGAATCCCGCTGTTTGCATTGTATTCTGACAGCGGTTGCCGGCCATTGTCAGAAAACCCGAACAGAGCTGCCACCTCTGGTCGTACGAAGAGTTTCCGACTGGCTCCTTTCGATCAGCTGATCGAGTGATGCTGACCGAAAGGGTGAGACAGCGGCACCCACTGTGCAAAGTTCCTCAAGAACCGAACCAAATTTGCACAGTGTATGGCCACCATTCCACCGGTACGGTATATAGATGTGAAAAATGTGAAATTTTGTAAAATTTGGCAAGCGGCCCCCATGGGAGAAGAAAATTTGTCCAGTGGCCCCCAAGTGAATTGAGTTTGGGACCCCTGCTCTAAATCAATGAATGGTAATCTAGATGCTGAATTGAACAAGCTGTTCTCTAGCAAGCAAATGAACAAGAATAACATTATAATACTAATATATGGTATAAAAGAGGCGTTATCATATAGGGAGGCATATGGATCAGTTGTTGCTGTAGGCTCAAAAGCAGGTACAACCCTAGGTACATTAAATAGTTATATATCTAAGCAGTGTAAAAACCGCTAGGGAATAGAAGAATATCTGCAGACAGAGAAAGTCTTAATATCCAGGGATTGCCATGCTAAAAGACTGTTATTGACCTTTGTGATGAAAGATGTATTAACAGTCCAGTAGCATGGGCTCGTTATGCATTGAAATGTAGCTACTGTGCATTTACTGTGCAGTGTGTTTGTCTCACATGTAAGCTGAGTTTTTTATATTGTGCAGCACCTTTATTTTCCATAAGATATGCATGATCTGCACATGATAATGTAGTCCTGGAAGCTGGCTGCACCAAAAAGTGGCTTACATACATTGCATACAATGCATTCAGCAATCTTTGAAGAACATTCTGCCTGGAGCAGGTAAAGAGAGAAGAAGGTTGCAACTGTCACCATGAGTATCTAAGCAACTAGGTGGTGAGTTTTCAGGTTAGTTTTGGGGGCTTGGAAAGGTGGACTGGTGTATTTATTACTAAAAGTGGACCTTTCCTTTAAAGTGTATGTATAGCCAGACCCTTTTTTGTTGCAAACAGAGTATGGAAGGATAAAACCCCTGTTGGTTTATGTTTTGCTGTCTGGCTCCTGCTGGGGATTTCTCTTCCCCTCCTGTCCCTGACATTCAACAGTAAGTGAGAAGAAAACTCTACAACATGAGAAGATCTTCCCTCTTAGGCATCTGTCACTGGAACAGTTATCCACATTGGAAGAGTTACCCTCACTTCTTGTTCTGGTAACAGCTTTTAATTGGATTTTCCATAATTTTCTGTCTTGGTGACAATGGGACAACAATAAAAACTGAAAGAAATAACCTGCACTTCTTAAATTCTATGAATTAAAAACAGAGGTGTAGCATATATTCGCAAATCTACATGAAAGCCATACTGCCCCACTGAGAATATATGCTGCTAACACCTGTATTTAATACAGAGAGGGGAATTTATCTAAACCAGAGCAGACAAAATCTGGAGCAGTTTTCCATGGCAACCAATCAACATCTACCTTTCCTTTTAAAAATCTTAAATGAACAAACTGAAGAAGGAAGCTGGTTCGTTAGTATGGACAACTGCTACAGATTCTATCTTCTCCAGTTTTTATAAATTCCCCCCATAGTGTTTATGGAATGCTTGCTATTTCTTAAAGTTGGATTTTTAAGGTGCCACCTTTGGCTGCACACCCTTCTATATTGACTTTGGGCAATAATGCAGGACAGTATGTTGAATGCTGGCAATAGCAACTGGACATTTTGGTTGTAAATACTCTTTAGGTAAAGATTTACTGGATAGCAACCATGGTAAGGAGCCTGAACTTACCTTCTATAAAACCCCCTGCTGTTTAAATCCCAGAGCTTTAAGAGAAGCTCTATTCTGCTGGGTGTGATTCTCTCCCCTACATCCCATAATGCAGTACTTTGTGCCAGAGTGGCCAATCACCGTGCCCTGTTGCTGCCATGTGGAGGTGGGAGAGAGTGCCTAGCCATGTGTAAGCTCTGGTCTGTTGTATGATTGAAACTTATGCAGCAATTCTTGGGGATTTTGATGGGTGGGTAGGGGGATCGGTGGTCATGGATTTAAGGTAAGTACAGGATCCTTACTATGCCTGCTGTACAGGGAACTGGTTACTTTGCAAGGTATTTGCAAAGATCGGTTTTACTTTAAGGATACCCACACCAAATGTCCCCATTTGAAACTAATAGGTAACATTGTTTAGAACAGCTAAACATGCTCATACATTCCACACAGCAATTGCAAGGTAGTCAACTGCAGTGAAATGTATATTGTGCACATACACTTATACAGGCCACACACTGGATAAACAGTGGCAGATTTCTAGTTCTACTGTATAGTTTAAAACTAATGGAATGCTTACTGTTACTCAAAAAGTTTAGTGAGCTTATTGATTACCCAATTATAGTATATCTAAACCCAAGAACAACATTTCAGTTTATTGCAGCTTACCAGTCCTTAGATGTGGTGAATGCATTAGTTTCCTTTCAGACTAAGACATTTTTTTGGAAGTACAGAAAATGCCTGTTGATCTTGCAAGAAACCTTGAGTCTTGGTAACCTGTGCACTGAAGTGAGATATCAGACAATCTTATTATCCTTCCTAGCTATCATTTGATAATTACAGAACACTTCATCCCTAGTTAATGGATATGAGAAAAGGGGTAGGTATTTGTAGTTCAAATCAGTGTAACAACGCTACTTTTCAATAGGTACAATGCAGCAAGTAAGCATTGTCTCCCTAGGATGGGAAATCATTTCACTCTTTGCTACAATGTAAAGTAGTGAGTGTACAGCTTGTATATCAGTGTACATTTGCTGTCCCCTCAAAATAACTCAACACACAGCCATTAATGTCTAAAAGGCTGGCAACAAAAGTGAGTACACCCCTAAGTGAAAATGTCCAAATTGGGCCCAATTAGCCATTTTCCCTCCCCGGTGTCATGTGACTCGTTAAAGTTACAAGGTCTCTGGTGTGGATGGGGAGCAGGTGTGTTAAATTTGGTGTTATCGCTCTCACTCTCTCAAACTGGTCACTGGAAGTTCAACATGGCACCTCATGGCAAAGAACTCTCTGAGGATCTGAAAAAAAGAATTGTTGCTCTACATAAAGATGGCATAGGCTATAAGAAGATTGCCAAGCCAGAAACTGAGCTGCAGCACGGTGGCCAAGACCATACAGCGGTCTAACAGGACAGGTTCCACTCAGAACAGGCCTCGCCATAGTCGACCAAAGAAGTTGAGTGCACGTGCTCAGTGTCATTTCCGGAGGTTGTCTTTGGGAAATAGACGTATGAGTGCTGCCAGCATTGCTGCAGAGGTTGAAGGGGTGGGAGGTCAGCCTGTCAGTGCTCAAACCATACGCCGCACACTGCATCAAATTGGTCTGAATGGCTGTCGTCCCAGAAGGAAGTTTCTTCTAAAGATGATTCCCAAGAAAGCCCGCAAACAGTTTGCTAAAGACAAGCAGACTAAGGACATGGATTACTGGAACCATGTCCTGAGGTCTTGCCCACAGTCAAGCATAGTGGTGGGAGTGTCATGGTCTGGGGCTGCATGAGTTGAACCATGAATGCCAACATGAAGCAGAGCATGATCCCCTCCCTTCGGAGACTGGGCCATAGGGCAGTATTCCAACATGATAACGACCCCAAACACACCTCCAAGACCACCACTGCCTTGCTAAAGAAGCTGAGGCTAAAGGTGATGGACCGGCCAAGTAGTCTTCAGACCTAAACCCTATTGAGCATCTGTGGGGCATCCTCAAACGGAAGGTGAAGGAGCGCAAGGTCTCTAACATCCACCAGCTCCGTGATGTCGTCATGGAGCAGTGGAAGAGGACTCCAGTGGCAACTTGTGAAGCCCTGGTGAACTCCATGCCCAAGAGGGTTAAGGCAGTGCTGGAAAATAATGGTGGCCACACAAAATATTGACACTTTGGGCATAATTTGGACATTTTCACTAAGGGGTGCACTCACTTTTGTTGCCAGCGGTTTAAACATTAATGGCCATGTGTTGAGTTATTTTGAAGGGACAGCAAATGTACACTGATATACGAGCTGTACACTCACTACTTTACATTGTAGCAAAGTATCTATATAGCTACGGAAATAATTAGTATTCTGCTTGTAAATAGTTAACTGACCTTCTGTGATTCTGTGATGAGGTTGCTGAGCGCGCTCCGTCCGAGAGAACCCTTAGAAGGACACAGATCTATGTGGCTGCTGCTGACGCAGAGGGGCCATAGATCCTGTGTTAGCCTGTCTTGTAGAGAGAGAGCGCGGACTGGAGAGCATTCAGAGAAAGAAAGACTGGTGTCTGGTGTGCGACATCGGTATCATTTGGAGGATAGCTTCTGGGGGCGCTGCGTCACCTATACAGCAGGGATGTTGCGGCCTGGATGAACGGCCAAGCCTGTGCATTGAGAGACCCATTAAGGCCCAGCAATCTGTGGGAGGCCTAGAGACGATTGCAGAGATCTTCCTGTGACCGGAGACCATCTTCAAGGTACAGCGGATGACTTCAGGACCAGCAAAGATGTCGGTTTGAGAGAAAGGGGATGCCCGTCTCTCGCTGATGAACATCACAGTTGCACGACTGACCCTGGAGGCGATAAGAGGCCTTTGGCCATTTGTGTTATTCCTGCAATTCACTTTAGCAATACAGCATGGGCCCTAACAAAGGCTAGCCTAGACTATTGCTACTGGCCAGTAGTACAGAGAGTTGGAGATCAATTAGGATGGAACATTAGCAATCAAGTGTGCAAAGCCATATATATCATATATAATATAGAGTTAGTTCAGTACTGCATATCTCAGTTTACAGATAGCCACGGCTGCTTAGTGTCTGAATACTCAATGTACATTGCTGAACGTTGTTTCTTCAATTATTTTGTTTCTTTTATGCAATGCTTGACAAATATGTATATATGTTGCATAACTAAAGCTTTGCTTGATCAGAACGTTCGGCATTTGGGCCAAGAAGAGGTAGATGCAGGTAGATGCCTGGACTGGTGCCTGCTCTTTATACCAATTACCAGGTTTTATTAGTGGCAGGTTCTCTTTAAAGGGCCACTCTTCAATGTTTACAGACAAATTTGAGATGTAAACAATCCCCCTAACTCTCTGGTGCTGCATTGCTGTCTAAGTTGCATTATCATGCGTTATGGTGCTGTAAGCACAACAGTGTGAACCCAGCCATATAGTTTATCTTTCTCATTTATGATGACCTGCAGAGTTCAAATGTAGCTCTGCATATAAAGCAGACACAATGCTGTCATGAACAGCACATTCTATGTGTAGCTTTAGCCAAAATACCAAGATGTAAGGGTTGGAGTTTGTACAAAAGAGCATCATCATTAAGGGCTCATTTACAATGTATCATTCTTGTGCTTAGTATTAATGTGTCATGCGTTACATTGCGTTGTGTTAAGGAAGTCCATTCATTTTGAATGGGCTGCCAATGCACAAGAATGAACATAAAAACATACACACAGCATTTTATTTCAATGCAACGCACCAAAACATATGGTAGAGCGTTGCTTGCTATGCATTATGGTGAGCTGCAAAGCATGTGCATTAGAGCTGCATTGCCTTGGGGTGTGTTGGGGTACCATTCACATGCTAATAAACTGCGTTAAAATAGGGTGTTTCTGCCCTGTTGTGCCTAAAGCAGAATGCTGCCTAAATACAGGTCCAATTCAGTTTAGTTTTTGAACGAAATTTGGACGGGACCCGAAATTCGGAAATGGAAATTCGGATGCATTCAGATGCATTGGGATTCAGAAATCCAGATGTGTCCGAATGTCTGAGTTTCAGAAAATTTGTACAAACTTTGATTCTAGACGAAACAAATCACACATGTCTACTAGGTAATACAACGATTTTAGCGCCGTACCATTGGTCATCATACTTAGCAGCACTTGCTTGAACAATTACTGGTCATCCTCATCATACTTAGAGAAACTTGCTTAACCAATATCTGTGCATGTCACTATTTCTTTGCTGGTATATACATATTGGAGATTGTTCACTGAGCACAATAATGTAGAAACCAGATGGAATGATTTGTCTTAATATATTTGCACAGTTGTGTTACAAATACAACACAATTTTGGTGTATTAAGTTGTTGGATGAAGACTGTTGCTGTGTTATGTTGAACAATTCGACATGTTGGCCAGGTGGCCCCCTGAGCTAACTTTCTGCAGCAGGCCCAAGTGTCCCAGTTGATGTAAAAAATAATCAGAATGTCAGGGTGATTTGTATTTAGGTTCGGCATCTGCTACAGCCAGACAGCTGATAGTGGGGGCAAAGACAGATCCAGTGCTATAGTTTTTTTTCACAGGAGCATATTTTCTCTGTTCTGGGAAATACACCTAATGGTAGATCAGAGAGAGTTAATAAGTTAATCACCATGAGGTGATGTACATTCCATATATGTGTTTATTTTCTCTACAAACAGAAATGCCCTCATGCTGCTCATTCCACATCTCCACATCTTCAGCATTCAGCTCTTGTCTGCTGCCGTCATGTCCAGGGTAAGACAGGCAGTGGAGATTTTTTTTCCCCCAGTCATTTGTCTGGTGGTCTGAGCTGTGTTAAGTGAAGTGTGCAGCAAAACTCAAGGATGAAAGCCAGTTTCCCAGCCTCTTGTAGGGTGACAACCCCACAAGGGCAGACACGTCCCACTTACAAATAACATTAAAAAAAAATGCTCTGCAGGACTGATGGATTTTCAGATGACTGGTATGTGGCAGCTGCTGAACTTAGCCCAGCCGGGTCTTGAGCTTTGTGAATGTGTGCAGAGATTATAGTGTGTACCTTTTCCCCTTCTAATAAAAAAAGGCCTCTTTCCACATAGTATGGTTCTTATAGGCTGCACCTCTGTGCACTGAACTGAAACAGCTTCCTCTGAGAACAAAGAATGGAAAAAGGAAAATCAACTCTGCATTTACTCCAGACACAAAAAAAGCTGGGACCTTGGCAAAGCCATCTTGAAATTCGAACACACGCTCTGCACCATAAAAACACATTTGTTTTATACATACACCATCGATGATTCCATGTATCAATGCAGATGCACACTCGTGTAGATTGTCTGCCTGTGGGTGCGTGTTTATTTGCTGTCTTTTTAGATAAGAGCCAGTGCCAGCCTTGGAGCTTTGGTTATGCTGAACACTAATATTCTTTTTTTTTCTCGGAGGTGTATTTATTGTCTCGCAATCATGAAGACATTAATTGCATGTGCCAAACTGACTGCCTCTTTAATAACATCCGCCATATGGATGGCTGCATCATCAGTGTCAATTCCAGGACTTTAAAACATGCTCTGTCAGGAACAAAAACAAAGAAGTGACAATAAAAATCTAAAAACGCTCGCAATGCATTACAGGAAAAGCAGCCACTTTGCACAATATTTTAAATGCCTTTATCGCAAAACAGACTTGTGGTAAATATATCTGTAACATGACGGCATACTTATACTTTAATTCTAACAGTCTTTCAAGGTTGCATGAAACAAACTGATTTAGGGATGCAAGGCTAAGGTGCGTATCTGTACACATCATTTTTTTTTTTTTAACTGGTTTTGTTTTTAATTGAAAGAGTAACATTTAAGTTCCACCTTAACAGAGCACCTTAAAAGATTATCTCGGTTATTTCACAGGCACCGAGCCGGCACTAATAGTCCAAGGCAGATATTGAAAAGCAGCACAGGGCCAGGCAGATCTATTAGAAATTCCCATCCACGCGCCTCATACATATTGATTTCTGACACCAAGCAGCAGTGAAAGGCCCCGTGGGAATAATATATTTAGCAGGGTTCGCTGTGAGGAGGTCACAGAGTGCATACAGATTAGCTTCACAGGACCAAGGCGCTAGTGTAGGAGCCAAATGCTAGATTTCATATCATTTTAATCTGAACTTTTATAATCCTTTTAGTTCCTCTTTCTCTGGGTGGCAAGACGAAGGCCTTTCCACATTCATCCAGCGTCTGCTTTACGCCCATTCTCGACATTTTCCTCCTGTTATAGCAGGTGTTATATTCCTTAACCTTTTTCTTGCCACATGGCTAGATAAAATGAAACGTGACTATCTAGACAGCTAGGCAACGATTTTTGATTTGTTTTAAAAGCAAGATATACTGTACATGTATGTTTGTATTAAAACATGTCATAGGATATGTTTGAAATTCCTTTTTAGCAGCATAACGAATTAGCAATTCAAAGAGCAATGGTAGGGAAAATATCACAACAGGAATTTCTGCGGAAACCTGTGCTACGGTTTATTTGGTCTTTAAGTGCCTAATTAACTGAAAATTCAGCTGTTTGTGCTTTAATTAGTGCAGCTAAAATATGAAGCACAAAATCATAACCTCTTGGAAGTTGTGGGGTGGATTAGCGTATGGATTGTCTCTTTCTCTAAAACGTGGGCTGTTAAAATAAGAAGGTACAAAGACCCGAGATAATGTCCAGATCACAATAACACATACATATCCAATAGAAAATCATATTTCCCCCATATGACTACAGTACATAAAATCTGATTGCTGAGGATTATTACACTTTGTACACTGTTGCTCTTTGCATTGCCATTTTTTTAAAAATCCTTATAGGTACAGGTTCATTATAAGCAATCAATTAATTGTCATCTCATGTCTGTGGGCAGCTATAGTCTGATTAAAACTGTTTGAGTCTGTGCTGATGCCCCTAGTGCAGGACTCAAAGTCCAATGAGAGCACCAAACAAAAGGTTCAAGAGTGCAAATTACGTTAATATTAGTTCACAACAGGATAGCACAAAACAGCCAACATGTTTCGAAGGACCAAGAAAAACTCCCCCTTCTTCAGGGCTCAGATGTTGTAAATGGTAGGACTCAGAGATGACATAGTGATCATAAATAACTCTTAGTTGGAAGTTACAAGTTGCCAGCAAATTACTAGGCACATTTGGGTCTAGTGCCTGGCTTTCCAGCTGGTGTTCTGCAGGCCTTTTGTTTGTGGCCTGCGTGGCCCCAGCTAGACATGATCCAAAGCAGAGTGGCAGAGAGGTGCCAAATGCTGAAAAGTTCCCTATGTCCAAGCACCCAACACTGCCTGTGAGGCAGAGTGGTCTACTAATCAGGCTGCCCTACTGGGAGGTCACTCACGGATACTGTATGGATCCTCGGCCAGATGGGGAGGGAGGAAACAGCATGGAAATAACCTCTGAACAGCAATAGAAAAGTGTTTCTGTTTGATAAGAAATGAAGAGGGATGTTATTTGTTACTGACAGTGAATAGTGAGAGGAGGTATTTATTGCTACTACTGCCACCAATAAGGGTAAGGGGGATTTATTGCTGCCACTGACACCAGTAAGAGTGGGTATTTATTGCTACTACTGCCACTGAACAGCCGTGAAAGGAGGTACTTATTGCTGCTACTGCCGCTGACACCATTGAAGGGTAACGGGTATTTATTGCTTCCACTGATACTGATGAAAGGGAGTATTATTGCAGCAACTGTCACCAATAAAGGGTGGGGGTTTATTTTTGCTGGTTCTGCTATGAGCTGAATGTCATTTCCCAGAAACCCTTGGGTGGTCATGTCTGTGGCAGCACATCACTTCCACACAGGCTGGTGTGAGGGGGGGATACAGTGGCAGTACGCAGTTGAGTGGAAGGATGGAGCTTCTTGGAAGGGGGTTATACTTGTTATGTGAACGTTTTCAGAAATCGGAAATATCAGAAATTGTAAAAAACAAAGTTGATTAAGAGGCAAGCCTACACTCTACCTGTGGATGTAAATGACCTTGAGCTCTTTTAAGTTAGACACCACTGCTCTAGTGTATTTGCATTGTTTACAGTTGCCATGGAGCATGATTTTTAGAAGATTTCTGTCTTCCTCACAGGACGTCTTTCAGTGAAATGCAAATGACTGGATGGGGGCAGTGTGGTGTGCTAGTGATTCATGCTGTGTAGATATTCTGGTTTAATCCTTAGGACTACACAGATGAGGATTGTGTTGTGTGATCATCAACTGCGTGTCTGTGAATAAATATGGATTTGCAGGCCTGGAATTTCACTCCTGTTTCATTATCCCTTGACAGCAATATTTACTTGGTGCTCTAGATAGGTTGTGGTACAGTGGTAGGTCTCAACCAGGGCAGGGCCCATGTGAACCCTTGGGGTAATGTTGATGAGTAGAAGGAGGTACCTCAGCAGCTAGATCCAAAATGGATGATCTTTGATTTACTCCCCAACAAGTGAATAAGGAAGTGGAAATGCATCAAGAAACAATAGAATATGTTTTTATTGAGGGATAACAAAACATCTGGCTTCCCCTGGATGAAAAACATGCAGAAAGTTTGCGAACAACTCATGAAGAGGTTCCTTCTCCTTGAAGGTCCATCATAAAGGCCACTGCGTGTACACCTTTGTTGTATAGATGCAGTGATCTTTAAGACCTACTGGGTTATTCACAAAAGGATGAAGAGTTTTGGAAGTAAACAATCTAGGACAACATAGATGATTTGAAAAAAATCTCCAATTAAGCTCACTTTCCACTTCAGCGATGTTGTTCTAGATTGTTCACTTCTCCTGTCTTCTCCAAACTCTTCACCCTTTTGTGAACAGCCCTGCTACTGTTTGTTCACATAGCTTGGTTCCCTGGTGCTGCCTCTAACATTACTGTATCTGCTCCTAGAAAATTGCAATGTGTTCTATTTCCACAAATGTTTGGAAAATATGCACATGAAACCTTTGTTTTTATTAATGTTAGAAGCATGGTTTCATTGAGTTCCCTTTGTTGGCTAGTAGAGCTGAATTCTGGGAGATTTTTGTCTTGATGCCTTTATAGTGACTTTCCTCTTCTGTGTGTGCCCCATGTACTAATTATAAATTGATTGGGCTAGTCGAGTTTTTTTTCTTCTTACCTCTCCCTGCGTATGTTGCAGGAATATGGCAGTCATGGTGCAGAGAAAATTGGCATCACCCAACTGATGGGCAACCAGCATGGGCTGGACATAATTCTACTGTATTGTATTGTTTTCTTTTGCTTGAAGGATGCTGCTGCCAAACACGAGACTCATGTACTTTTCCCCCCACATTTGTGCTATTTTTTGTGATACCTTTCCGTTATTGGGCTGATGTCCTGCTAACAATTATACATTTTAATTCCTAAATGGGGAGGTGGACAGTAAGGCTTTGCATCCAGTAATCCAGGAATAGATTATATGTAGATTGTTTATTCTGATTTAATCTATGCTTCAGTACCCTCCAACAAACTAAGGTATAATACTATATGAAAATGGATCCTATCTGCTCCCTATTAATTCACTCCTGCTATTATACAGACAAATGAAATATTATGAGATGCAATTACAAGTTTTGTTTCCTACATGCCACAGCCTTATGGGACATACCAAGAACCACACTGACCACACTAGTTAATATGTGGTGCCAACAAGATTATGACTGGGGGCTGAAGCTGGGATCTTGCATTGAGATTTACTCGATTTAAATGTGGTAATATTTAACTGGCATTACAAGTCATCTCTACTTTTAACTATGTTTTTTACTAATCCTCCTTGTGCAGCTTCCAAAACTACTTTTAAGGTACTAAGTCCTTTGCAAGGATACCCCTAACGTTTCACATATAAAGGGTCACAAGCCAAATTGCTTTTACTTTGTTAAAAGGTTCAAAGCTTCTACACGAAATTCATAGCATATTGTAGTGAGAGGAATAATGGTTACAGAGGTAAAAGCTGTAGTGTATTAATGGCAGATGAAGAGGAAGAGTTACCTAAAACACGTCCCGACAGACACTATTGCGGAAGTGAGAGAAGTCTGGACATCTGGTCTGCTAGCATCCTGCTTGGTATTAACATATACAGTATCTTGTATGATGCTTACTTTCTTTTGCCATGCCAGTGAGCTTTCTGTGCTTTTAATTTTTTTTCAGTTAAGTGGAACTGTACCTAAGTTTGTCCAAGCCCAATCAAAATTGTGACACCACTTCCCCTTATTCCAACCCAATCAGTCCGTTGCAGGCATTCCCCTCCCCTTTGTGACGTATAGGTGCAAGGCAGGGAAAGGCAGGGAATGTGCCTCAGAGCAATTGGTTGGGTCCGAGGGAGAGGGTGGCTGTCAGGGTTATGAACTAACCAGGGCGAACTCAGGTGAACTGGGTTTACCCCAAGCCCAGCCTTATCATTACTCAAGCGTTGTACTACATCATCATCTTTATTATAAGATCAGTATGTTGTTAGTGTTACTTTCCTTGATTTATCTTTTTTACTTCATCTCATCATTTTGTACTTTACTTTTCTAAATGAGTTATTTATAATTGTTAATTGACAGTACACCTTTTAAGATGAATTTTTTGAGATGTTCCATCACCCCCAGTGGCGTAACAATCACCATGGCGACCCAGGCAGCCGATTTGGGGCCTGGGGCACAGGGGGGCCCAGCCAGATGCCGAGCGGACCGCCTGGATCGCTATGGCATCCTCTGCTGGTGGCTTTCACTGGCGGCTCTGAAGAATAATGCGCTGCTCTTCAGATCACTGATTGTAATCTGTGCAGCAGCGCATTTGTCTCCTTTGCTGAGTCATGCGGCGTTGGAAGAGGCCGGACCTGGCAGTGGAGGAGGCGGGCCGTGGTCGACAGCAGGGGAGGAGGCAGGGCCCGATGACGGAGAAGGATGCGGGCCCGGCTACGGAGGAGGAGGCGAGGCCCATCAGCGAGCGTGGAGGAAGAGGAGGTGGACAGGTAAGGAGTGCGACCAGCCCATCTGAAGGTGACCCTGCAGAGCCCACCACAGAGAGTCTATGGTGGGCTCTGCAGGGTCACCCTCAGGTGGGTTGTGTGGGATCTCAAGTTGGGCTCTGCAAGGGGTAAAACTAGAAATTTTGTATAACATACAACATTTTGCTATGGGGCCCTGTAATTTCTAGTTACGCCCCTGATCACCCCTAGCAACAATTACACTCATCCCCATTCATAAAAGGTGCATGTTAGTGGAAAGCTTCTTTCAGACACAAGCAAATGGAACTGAGCCATATAGTAAACAATTTCAGCATCTAGTAAAAAATATATGTTAACCACACACATAAATGTATGTATAAAAAAGTTGAAATATCTGTGGCCAGTGTGATCAGGAGAACACATTTAACTACAGTTAAGATTATTGAATACATTGACAAATATAGGGTTATTGAAAAGGCTTGGTGTGATAAACGTCTGTCTAATCAGCTCAGAACAAGTCAAGTAGATGGGGATGGTATTCAATTTAGAGATTCTGCATGTTAAATAAACCAGTGTCAAATGTCCACAATGTCATTGAAAGGTCATTTCTGTAGACGGGTGTGCAAATCCACAGGCAATATCTTACATTTCTCAGGCGTTTACTGGGTCATTGATGGGGGAGCTGTGATTCACACAAATTGCCTATCTCCCTTTGTGATATTAAACAAACAGCAGCCTCCCTTTACATTTAAAAGCCTTCCACCAGCCAGTGCATTTATTAAAACGCCATTAGGTGCAGACAAGGAAGCATGCATGCTCTGTTCTGCATGAATAGTACTCTTAATTTTTCTTTCTATATTTTTTTTTTGTGTTTAGATTTAGTGCCTGAACAAGTATGTGGCAATTAGGACTATTCTACAAGATAGAACAGGTGATAATAGCTTTCCAAAGAAGATGATGTGCTATCAAGACGGGAACATATGTATATATATAATTTATTTTTTCTTTTACGGATTGTATAAAGCTTTTCTTCTAACATGGACACATTGTTCCTAAAACAAGAGTATAAGAAAAGAGTATAAGAAAATAAAAATCTGTATTTTTTTTAATCACTAGAGGAAGGGTGTTTGCTCTAGAAGATTATATGTTTTGTGGTAATTAAACACACAGTTATATATTGATGACACATTGCATTCTGTGGTTGGTGCATTCTCACTGAAGTCAGTGGAAAATAAAAAGCTGTTGTTTGATAGGATTCACCCTAATGGTCACTTGGCAGGAGAACTATGGGGTAAGTGTTTTGCCCCATAGTTCTCCTCAGGGTCACGGGAGGACATAAACTAGCGTCCTCCCGTGACCCAAAGCTCAGTACTGAGACCACCGCAGCTGGGACGGATCCCGACATTACTGTTGAGATCCACCCAGCTGCATGATTGACAGCTGGCTCTGCCTATCTAGAGGCAGAGCCAGCTGTAACCCGTTCGTTCCTCCAGTCAGCCCCAAAGGATCGGAGCGGGAAGGGGGGGAATCCCTGCAGGGAGCTGTGAGTGACAGTCACCGCTCTCTGCAGGGACAGGATCGAGAAGTGAGCGAGTGACGCTATGTGTTCTCTCACTTCCCGATCTATTGAGCTGACGTGTGACAGTTTCATTGTCACACTTCGGCTCGAACTATGAGGTTGAGTGAAAATCACTCACCTCATAGTTCTCCTTTAAGCATAGAGTCTATACCAGGGGCACTCACAATTTTTCGTTCGGAGATCTACTTTTCAAATGACGAGCTCAATGAGATCTACCAACGAAAAAACACCTGCATTCTGGGGAGCATGGCGGTGCAGCCACGCCCCTCGCCCGCAGCGCGATCGCTGCACCCGGAACGCAGGCACATTAGTGCCTGCGTTCCCGTCCAGTGCGATCAGCAAAAATGCTACAAGCACTATTTTTGCAGATTGCACTGGACCGGAATGCAGGCAGGCGATTGCACTCTGGGCGGGGGGCATGGATGCGATGCCATTGACTTCAATACAGTCGTCTGGCTTGCATTCCAGTGCGTTCTAGAGGCGTCGGCGTCCTGTCCTCCCGCGGTGCTCGTGTGGCCGAGTTGCACTCGGGGAGAGGTGTCCTGCCCCTTTCCGTCTGCGGCATCTAGCACGTTCAGCCGGCAGCCACACAAGCACCACGGGAGCATAGACGTAGCCAGCTCCTTTTGCGCCAGAGGCAAGAAAAAAAACCTATTTTTTATTTCTTTTTTATTATTTCTTATTTTTTTTATTTAATTTGTTTTTTTTCTGTTGGGGGGCTTTGGGGAAATATTAGGGGTCTAAACAGCCCCCTGATATTTCCCTTTTAAAATAGAAAATGAGGACACAAAGTCCTCATTCTCTTTTTCTGCAGCCCCAGGGGGGCTGCTGTCACAGTAGCATGTGCGGTGAGGGGGGGGGAGAGAGAGCCGCCAGCTGTCAGATCCAGGCCGAGTGGCTCTCTCTCCTCACCGCTCGGCGTGCTGCTGTCATAGCGGGCTCCGTCCTCTGCCCCCCGTTGCCGGCGGCAGCGATTCCTTCACTTCTCCTTGGATCCCCGCTGCATACAGATGGGGGAGGGCAGCGGGGTTTCAGAGAAGCCCCACGGCAGGAGGACATGACATCGTGATCTACTATGGATCACTTTGCGATCAACTGGTAGATCACGATCAACCTAATGGGCACCCTGGTCTAAACCTTCCTTTAGTGACCCTGAATATCTTATCCCCTCCTGGATACACCGGTTTCTTCATAGGGTATGTAGATATAATGGATTTCATTAGGCATCTCAGGTATTCTCTTAGGGCTAGTTTACACGTGGTGTGTTGAGTTGCGTGAATCAGCATTGATCAATGCAGGCTCAATACAAGGACACAGAGAAAATAATTGTTTTCTATGTGCCCTGTTCACACCATACAGGTGTGTTTGTGTGCATTGTAAAAAAATTCATTATGTCTGCATGTTTATGCTACACACAGTGCATTATAACGCACTTCAACAGATGCACGCCCCAAGATGCTGTTGTCCATAAAGTTTAATGAAGTATCATTTGTGACATTTCAGTAAAGTTAAAACAAGAAAAAAAACCCCACTGTGATGCATTGTAACAATACATCACACTGCTGCTAAACAACGCACACCAGCACAAGTGTTATATAAAACATGACGTGCACTCACAGAGTTGAACAGGCCCTTAACGTAAACTTGCGAAATATGAGAAATATGGGGGCTGACATTGCAGGCCTCCTGAAATTTCTACTTGCCTAGATTTTATGCTAACCTGCTGGTTTCAGTAGTTTCTAAGTCACTGACATTGAACAAGTATGCTTATAGTAAAAGTCGTTGTAAAGTCAAATGTTTGCACCTTGTCCTAGGTTGGTAATAATGACTTTCCTCATCAGCATATTTGTTTCAGCTCAATGACTTAACAGAAAGTTAAACCAGAGGCTCAGCATGACAGCTAAGCAACTAGCAGAATGAAAAATCAGGAATTTCAGCCATCATGCTTCTCTCATAACATTATAAGGCTAATGAATAAAACTTACAACAAGCATATACCTGGGTGAATGGTGTTTGCATGGCATTACTGCCTCTCGATGGAGCCGAGGAGCATAGGAAATGTGGTGTAAACGGCATTCACCTAGCTATATATACATGCGGTACCTCTTGCTCCAGGTGAGGCATTCCCCAGACTCGCTCCCAGCATATCCCGCCCCGCCCCCGCCAGCTGAAGCCCTGCCCCCTGCTGGATGAAGCCCCAAACCATCCCTTAAGCTAGCGTAAAGGAGGAAGGGAGGAGACAGGGAGGTGCCTCCCTGTCCCTCACTTGCTCCTCCCTGCTGAGGCGCTCCGTCCATGACAGGTTACACAGCGGGGAGGATTTCCCTGCTTCTGTGTAACCTGTTAGATGCCGATCTGAATCAGCTTCAGACGTATCCTAGCCGGCTTCGAACCCCACACGAATCTCGTAATCAGGGATTGTAGCGAGGAGAGAAATCCTTTGGGGATCAAGATGGGCAAGGCCTGGATGGGATAAAGCAGTCTCGGGAGGACATTTTGTTTAATTATATTACATCTGCCGATCCATGAAAACGCAAGACGGGACCAGCCTGAGAGATCCTCTTTGATCTTTTGAAGCAAGGGTGAGAAATTTAGAGGGTATGTGAGGGCCAAGTTTTGCGGGAGCTGAATACCAAGATATTTTATGGAAGACTGAGCCCACGCAAATGGAAAATTACCCTGGGGCTAGGCAGTGTAAGATTCAAGGCCTCCGATTTCTGCCCGTTCACATGGAAATTTGACAAAGCCCCGTATCTGGAGAGTTTGCGGAGCAGGTTCGGGAGGGATACGTCTGGTGAAGTCAAGAAGAAAAGGAGATCATCCACATACGCGGCCACTTTATGAGTCTGACCCCCCACCTCCAATCCCCCAATGTCCGGGTTCGCCCTGCGATAAGGACCCATTAAGTCGGACCCTGGCCGATGGTGTGAAGTATAGGGACATCACCCAGTAAAGCATGTGCGGGCCTAGGCCCACATGTTCCAGGGTGAGTCTCATGAAGGACCAATCGACCCTGTCGAAGGCCTTTTCAGCAACCGTGGATAACAAAAAGGCCGGGGTGGTCCTCGACAGGGCCGAGTGCATGAGGTTCAAGGCCCGGGTGGTGTTGTCTCTGGCCTCCCTGGCGGGGATGAAACCCGCCTGGTCGGGGTGAATTAAGCGTGTGATGTAGGGAAGAAGGCGCAGAGATAGGATCTTGGCAAACAATTTGGTATCAATATTTAGTAACGAGATAGGGCGATAGCTCGGGCAGAGTTTCGGGTCTTTCCCTGACTTCGGTTGTACTACAATATGGGCGGACAGCGAGTCTCTCGGGAGCACCCCAGACTCCCGAACCGAATTGAGGGCTCGTGCAAAGTGCGAGGTGAGGATAGGGGCGTATTGCTTGTAACAAAGCAGGGTGAAGCCGTCTGGGCCAGGGGCCTTGCCTGGGGCAGTCAGCTTCAGAACCTCAGCAATTTCTAAGACCGTTACCGGACTCTCCAATAGGTCGACCACCTCAGGTGGAAGCCGAAGGAGGCCTGAGGAGGTCAAAAACGACCGGATGCGGAAAAGGTGGCGCTCTTTTTCCCTCGGCGACCCCGGTTGAGGAAAGTTATATAAGGATGAATAGTAGGACCGGAAGTTATCCGCCATTTCTGAGGAGAGGTGGAGAAGAGCGCCCGAGGCCGACTGCATGGACGTAACGAAGGACTTTGACCTCTGTTGGCGGAGGGCGTGTGCCATTGATCTACTGCACTGATAACTGAATTTATAAAAATGGCGTCTACATTTGACCAACATCGCTTTAGCTCTCTGGGTACATAGGGATCGCAGCGAATCTCTGCAGACAGTCAGCTGGGCCAACAGGGTTTGATCTTGGTTGCGTTTGTGCTCGGTCTCCAGCCGGCGGATCTGCTCCAGAAGTGATTCAATCTGTTGAAGACGCTGGCGCTTGACCCGGGACCCCAGCTTAATCAAGGTGCCTCTAATGTATGCCTTATGTGCTTCCCATATGGAGTATGGGGAGCACTCTGAGGCGGCGTTCATAGAGAAATATAAGCGAAGGTCGTCCTCAATCTCCCCTGCGAGGGCCGGATCCTGCAGGACGGGGAGAAAAAGGAGTAGTCCCTGCCCTGGGGGTGATGGATCCTCCAAACATCGGAGAGTTGGTGGAAGTGGAGGCATCCTTTAAGCCTACGCAGCGCAGCACCGGATAGGCGAGCCGTGGGCTTGGAGGAGTCCAACCCCGGGTCCAATAGAAGGTTAAAATCCCCTCCAATTACGAGAGCTCCCTCCTTGAAGTCATCCACCAGCGGTAATATATTTTCTAGGAATGGGATCTGGGCTTGATTTAGGAAGGTAAACGTTAACCAGGGTGACCATCTGTGATTCTATCCTGCCCTTAACCATCAACAGGCGGCCCTCCTCCCCCGCCCACATGTCCACAAACGTCCACGGGAGTCCCCTGGAGAGTACCACAGAAACCCCCCGAGATCTCTTATCAGGGGAGAAGCTGTGGTAGGCCACTGGGAATCTGTGATCTCTGAGCGATGGAGCATGGCCCATGCGGAAGTGTGTCTCCTGGAGGAAGCCAATGTGAGCACGTTGTCTGTGCAGGTCATTCAGCACCATCGCC
Organism: Nanorana parkeri; assembly: GCF_000935625.1. Classification (NCBI taxonomy): domain Eukaryota; kingdom Metazoa; phylum Chordata; class Amphibia; order Anura; family Dicroglossidae; genus Nanorana; species Nanorana parkeri. The sequence continues at coordinate 159,500 of NW_017307817.1, forward strand.
CGCTTCTCTGGGATGTTCAGTCCCCTCACATTGTGAGAGATGAGGCGGTAAGGAGGCATTCCCAAAAGGTAGAAGCAACGAAGAGCGAGGACCCGTAAAATGGGATAAGAGGAAGCTAGGAAAGAAGGGAGAAGGGAGCAGAAAAGTGGGAAATGGGGGAAGGGAGGAGGGAACGGGAGGAGAGCAAGGAGGGGGGAGACCCAAGGTTAAAGCAAAGGGGATGGGGGAGGGGGACCAAGAGGGAAGAGGATTGACTCAAAAGGGGGTGAATCAGAGAAGGGAGGGGATATGGGGGGGTAAGGCGGACTATTGGGAACCGAAGTTCAGAAAAATCCCCCAAGCCGTGCCAGACGGACTCTTGGGGGGAACACTATTGGGGGAAAGTGTTCAGACAGGCAACTAGAGTGGCATCCGAAGAGGCCCTTAGATGATAAAGTCATTATAAATGCACAAAAGAGGCAATGGGGACCCCACCTACCACTAGGGCAACTGCAAGATAGATCAGATTCAGAGTATCGGGAAGGCCCCCTATAGGGGTCCTCCCCGCTTGATTTCCTGATACAGGCAAGGAAGATGTATAAACAGTAGCAAACAATAGTGGTGCACCACGCAGGAGTGGCTAGAAGGGGCGACCATCAAGGGCCCCCAACCGGCAGGTGAAACAGCCCAACCGATTGGCAGACCCCCTCAGGTGGACCCCGCCACAGAGTACCGGGAAGTCCCCCTCTGGGGATCCTCCCCGGTTGACTTCCAGATACCGGCAGGGAACATGTGTAAACAGTTGCAAACAATAGTGGCGTACCGCGCAGGAGTGTCTGGATGGAGCGACCAACAAGGGCCCCCAACAGGCAGGTGAATAACCTGTCCGATTGGTAGGCCCCCCACAGGCGGCCCCGCCCAAACCTCCACATGCAGACAACAGCAACAGCAGGACAGAACGCCTTCTCTTGACTCCCTCTCGGCGGCACCGCAGCAGCACCGAGAGCAAGTCAGATCAAGTACGGCGGTCATGTTTCAGGGCAAAATAAACCAAGCAAAAAATACATTAACAGAGAGGGAAACTCGGAGGAAACCATCAGTTATTGTGAGAACGTGACAAGGTTAATATAACTGTAAATGAAACACAGGATACTTCTCCGCAGGCAGCCCGCCCAAGGGCAATCGGTGAGGAATGACAGGCGAAGATATCCGAAATTGTAGACAAGAAAGGGGTAGTCCACAGCTGATACCAATGTTGGCCCGTCAATCATCAACAGCTCGCTGTAGCACGAAAACCGGGTCCCAGGGCTGGTTCCGAGGAGCCAAAGGGAGCCTACACACCACAAAGGAAGTAGGTAGGACCCGAGGATGGGATCCCTCAGGCTAACTAAGTTTCTGAAGAGGAACGAGGATCAGCAGCTCTTTGTGCCCGGGTCGGGGCGGCATGCGAGGATCGGGATCTGGAGGGCCTCTGAGGTCGTGGCGGAGGCCTGGCAGCATCCGATATGTACGCCAACCAGTCGTCAGGTGGGGAGATTTCCACATCTAGGAAGACAGATAGGCCAGGGACTTTGCTCGGACATCGTGGCTGGTAGGACGCATCCCCCTTACGGATTATCAACTGAAAGGGATAACCCCAACGGTATGTTGCTCCCGCCCGGATGATCTGGTCTAGGAGCGGGCGCAGAAGGGCCCTGCGTCTGAGGGTGTTGCGGGAGAGGTCCAGTAGTATGTGGATCTGAGCCCCATCAAATTCCAATGGCCGGCGCAGCCAAGCAGCCCTGAGGATGGCCTCCTTCATGGTGAAGTAGTGCACACGGCATATGACATCGCGTGGGCGAGGGTTATTAAGGTTTCGGGCACCCCCTGCCCGGTGGACCCGGTCCAGGAGAATCTCCACAGGGGCCGTATCACCGAGAAGGGGAGCACATATTGCCTGCACTGTGGCCTGAAGATTGGGAGCCTCAGTGGCCTCTGGAATGCCTCGGATACGCAGGTTGTTTCTCCGACCCTTGTCCTCCATATGGAGCTGGAGCTCGGCGAAGCGGTGATCCGACCGCGTGACTGCCATCTCAAGGGAGGACACCCTAGTGTCTATTGAGGAGCAGGATTCCTTGACCTCCACCACCTCTGCGGCTAGGCCCCGAACCTCCCGTCTTACCTCACGCAAATCTCTGCGCAGAGCGGTTTCCACCCGGGTGACCATGGCCTCGAAATCCTGCTTAGTGGGTAGGCATTTCAGGAGGGCCCGCAGCTCCACGGAGACATCCGCGGGAAAGTCCGGGCCCGAGTCACCGTCAGTGTCTCGATCGAGGTCAGGCAGCTCGGGGTATCGCGATCCCATCGGCGAAACACTGCGGGCCGTGGAGTCTCGTCTGCGCGTTCGGCGGGAAGAGACGGGTCCTCGCGCCGCCATGTCCAGGACACGCCCCCCGCGTTATTGCTCTTGTGCCAAGTCAATGCGGTACCGTGCATTAAGGTGGGCAGCGTTCAGGCAGCCTATTCATTTTGAAGGGGTTGGCAGCACACCTTAATGTACTAAACATCAGGCATGAGTTTGTAAGTGTAGCTCCTTCGTGGCTATTTAAATTTAATGGTGCTGGAACTGTAATTAGTCTGGCTGATTTGTAGTTTGTGATTATTTGGTCATGCCTAGGTGTTTTGCTATTGTCTGCACCTACCTTTAGTGGGGTGTGTCTCTGTGCATAAATACTCAGGAATTGCCATGTGCTCAGGCAGTCCACCCCCGGGCCCTAGCCTGGGGTTAGGGTCTATGCCGTTGGAGAAGTTAACTAGGCCGGAAGTCTGTAGGAGGCCAGATGTGGACCCAGGTGGGGTCTAGAACTGTCTGATATGGAGAACCAGAGGAGCTCTTTGTCTGTGAGGGGTGCCAGGGAGACTAATATGGCATGGACCTTGGGAACAAGTCTGGTGTCTCTCCCAGGGAAGATCTCAAGAATATCCTGTCCAGATGTTGTTCTATTGCATAGTGTCATCCTCTGCTCAACTAAAGCATTTCTACATTGTGCAAGCTGGAAGGGACTGGTAAGTCTGGATTTTATTTTGTTCATGGATTTCTGTAGCTCTATACCCTCTCTCCCAGTTTCTACAATAAAGCATTGAAAAAGTGCTTAAATTGACTGGCTCCCAATTTACTGTTCACATCCCACAACCCGGCTCAGGATCCATCCCTGAGAGTGAATTGTCAGCCCTCCCTGCAACTGGGGTTCACCACATGCTCTTGGGGGTCTTTGGGGTGCTAGATAGGACAACACCCTGCAACACATGACATTAGGGTTATGGTACATTGCAGTGCTGGTGCATTGCCCACTAGTGTATCAGTGTGTTGGAGTGCCATTCAAAATGAATTGCATCACAATGCACACCCAGTGATGCACACATTACCATGCATTGCCATGCATTACCGGTAGCATTCAAATTAAGCTTAATAAATGCAGGCTTAATAATAGCAATAAAAGTGACCACACACATTACAAACTGATTGTATAATCATTATGGTTAAGTTAAATATTTTGTTAAGAAAACCATAGCATTGCAATAAAAACGTATCATGTCATTCTGGAGGAATAGGAATCAAAGAGCTCCTCATAAAATTCAGATTGTCTTTTTAATTTTTTTTATTTAACATTTGTGAAATACACCCTGTCAAGTAATCAATACTGCAAGTTGCAATAAGAATTCATGATTTTTTGACTACACTTACTAATTATAGTAAATACCAATCTAATTGATGAAATGGTAACTGAATTTTAACCATTGAGACAAAATTTTCTAACTCTGAAAGAATGTCAAAATGTTTCCTTCTAACGTCCAAGGTCTTAATACGTCACACACCTCAGGTAACTATTTCTACCCCAGCACTAGGTGCTAGGCTTATTGCCTTGCTTGGATAGCTGGATACCTTACTAAGGTCCAAGCCACACTCATCGCTGCCTCTGCTTGCAGTAAAAGAAGGGTATGGAATTGATTTATGTGGGATGTCATAATAATAAGAATAGCAACCCCGACCCCCCTAATGATCCACAGTGGTATCCATCAGGGTTGCCACTGCTTTATGCTTTGATGTTGGTACACCTAGCTGTGGCCCTAGCGCCAATAATTCTATTCAATACCTGACAGTGGAGGCCACACACCATAAATCAAAATTGTTCTCTGACGATTTACTGATGTTTATAATCTCCTTTCACTTTGTTACTTGACAACATGGCATTTGGTCTGGTGTGGGAACAGTGACAGTAGCAAACCTCTACAAAGACTCCTTGCCTCAACTCCAACATATAATACTTCCCCAAATCCAGGCCCAGTAAAATTCGACTGTGGCTGCTTGCCACTCTAACTGTTAAGTACTAAGCAACACATGCATACACATCACAAGCTCAGGCCAGCCTTACTGACCCCATTTAATCACACTTGACTGAAGATACCTTTTCCACATCTAGTTGGACAGCCCTATGATTGTTCCTTTTTAGGAAAAGATATTTGCAACTTATTACACCATAAGTCTATCCACTGTTCAAATAACCCCCCTCCCCCATAGCCCTCTTATCTCTCAAAAAGTAAAAGGGGCTCTCTTTGCCCTAGCCTTTTTGTGGCCAGAGTGGCAATTTCAGGACACTGAAAATCCACCCCCCCCCC
>NW_017307817.1:164637-225453 GCF_000935625.1 Nanorana parkeri
CCCCTACTTTGGTGGAATGGGCCCAGATACTACAGGACATTACACAAATGGAGATTCCAGTGGCATCTGACCAGAACAGAACGGAGCAAGTTTAAAAACTCAGTAAACTCAAAACCTAATTTTACTTGACCCCCTACCTACTATAATAGAGATTATGTAAGGAGTTTAACTTCTAGTGCCTGAAGGGATCTGAACCACCCAATTCCAGACTCATTCCCATTAAGTTATTTTTGCTTCTAGAAGGTACCCAAATATGTTTAGATGTTTCTACTTGTAACTTTCTTTTAACTCTTTGTATATTAACCACATTCATCTATGCCTTGGTAAATACTACAGTCAGTAAATGTGAAGAACATTGCATCCTTCCCCTCCATTTCCCTTTACCTTAGTGCTGGGATCACACCTAGGCGGCATCGTTTTAGCGCGTTTGTACACACGGGTTCAGCGTTGTTTTCCATTGAAGTCTGGGAGGGGGGGCAGTGTGGACAACACACTGTTAACCGCCCAAAGAAGCTACAGTACCTTTTCAGGCATTTGGCATTTTCCTGCTGGCGTTTTGCGGCTCAGGACTGAACAGGGGCCATTGAAAATCATGGGATTTCTTTGGTTGGGCTTTTAAAGTGCTTTCGCAACTGCTCAAAAATGCATAGGTGTGAACCAGGCCTAAATATTTTTCCCCCTATGCCTTCCCCTATGCCCCCATCTACTCCCTTATTTCTACTGTTTTGAACCAGTTTGGTTAATATTTTTGTGTTTGAAAAAGATAAATAATAGGATATACTTTCTACAACCATGTATTGTGCTTTTATCCCATTTCTATGACTTTAGTTGTTGTTCTCTTTCCAAGCGCAAGTGTATTTTCTGACATTGGAATGTCACCGTTGCAGTTTATTGTGTTTGTCAGAAGTCAGCAAGTTGCAATTTTTCAACATTCATACATACTGTATGTATTCAATCAATTATGTACTGTAGTGTAGTTTAATGTATGAAATGCAAAAAAAAATCATTCCTTTTTTGATCATTTGCATGAATTTATTATATAGAGACACATGCAGTTGAACAATAAAGTAACTTAATTTGCTTCTCAAAGTGAACCTGCCCTTACAGAATATTAAATCAATTGGCATTAGCATGGAATAGTATTTAATACAACTTTCCTGTACAGAATGACACTTTTGCTGAATGGTGCTCCTGTGCACATCATCCTATTTAAACACTGCTGGTTGTTTCCTCAATGTATGAAAGTTTGGCATGGTGAAAAAAAAATATAGCATGTAACAGAAATTGGAGCTTCCTTCTTTCTTAAATGCTCTTCCTTTTTGGGTATTCGTCCATAAAAAAAACAATGGATTATGTTAGTTTGAGAATGGCATAAATTACCTATTGAAAATATACAGTTTAAACTAAATTTTCACAACTATTTTTGCAAGGTTAGTTTTAGGTTATTTTCAACTTAATATGGCAAAAAGACTGGAGAAACTATAGTGCTAGAGTAAATGCATGTCCTGAAAGGTATGGTGAAATATCCATCACAAACTTTTCCAAATAGGCACCAATTCATCTTTGTGTTCCTATGCCTCACAAAGAAGAAAACAGGTCCAAAGAAGGCAACCCTACTTTGACGTACAGGTGCAGCTTGCAATGCCAGCGGAACCAGAGAGCTATACTGGTGGTAATGTCATCCATGCCATAATGATGTTAGCCAATAAATCAGACAAGAAGGGATACCTTGGTTCTGCAGGTTGAGATTAAGGCCCGGAGCTTTTAAATCCATTATTTTAAAAAGTAATTGTTTCAGAGCCTAACAAGAAGCAAATACCATTTTATGAATTATTGTGCTATGGAGTAAGTAAACAAGAAAATCTGTAAACAGTATACGTGCATCAGAATGCAGCAGATAATCAGCACAACGAGCTTGACAAATTATCCTGGGCAGAAAAATGTTGGTAGGCAAAACAGCCTTGCTGTGGGGTGTGAAAAAGTGCATGTAGGCAACATATAGCTTTTTCTCTCAATGATTTCTTTAAACCAAATGAATGAAGAACTGAATTTTTAATGAATAGAACATCTCTACCCCAATGGTTTCACAACAATTCACACCTTCAGCCAAGGATAAATAATCGAAAGTCAGAATCATGCGAAATTACGATCGACATTCGTCAAGTGTCTGATGGCATTATCAGTTAGTAAAGAAAGATCGTTTTGTATGAAAGTTTGTTCAGAAATCTACTAGTGTATGGCCAGCTTTACTGGCTGCCTGACACCAAGGGATGGGATTATGTAATTAGAACAGGGCGGCTCCACAATTTTCACATCTCCCATACTGTTTTTGCCTTGACACATTTCATGGTAATTGGATTAAGGTTACCTGCATGGCTGTAAATGCTGGGCTATGTTCCGGACCCTCATTAGAACTGAAGAAGCTGCAAAATATCTTAAACATTACAAAACAGGTCCAGTTGAATGTGACTAACTACGAGCCATACTACCAGCTATAATAGAAATATGTTGACCTGATGATAATTATGCTTTGCCCATGCAGCACATACTTACCTTTCCTTCACTTCTCCACTGCTCCATTCAGCTACTGGGGATTAGGTAAATATCATGAGGGGAGTTATCAAAACTGGAGCAGACAGAATCTGGAGGAGTTGCCCATAGTAACCAATCAGCTTTTCTCTTCAGTTTGTTCATTTGAGTTTTAAAAATGAAAGATAGAAGCTCATTGGTTGCCATGGGCAAGATTTTGTCTGTTCCAATTTTGATACATTCCCATCCATGAATTTTCAGGTATAGAGGATAATTTGACTCACTCGTCATAACAGTGTTGTGGCTTGTTGACTGTTGCCAGTGCTATCACATATGGGTGGGAAGGGTCTTAAACCTTGTGTGTGCTCAGAGTAGCATTACTTGGAATATATACGGAGCTGTGGTTATTTTTGTTTGTTTGTTTCCAGCGATTAAACAGAACAAGGAACCAAGAGCAGGCAAGTATGTAGAGCTGGGAAGGGGGGCATTAAAATAGGCCTGATGATTTAATCTGCATGGACAAAGCACAAGTTTACTTTTCAAGTCAGTGACATAAGCGCAGACGCTGTTACACATGGAGTATAGATTGGGAGAATATCCATTTGTCTAACAAAAAAATACATGCATGAAAGCAATGGCAGAAAATGCTCTTGTGTGACATTGCCCTGTATGAAACAATACTTATATTGACCTGTGCACTAGTTTGGTAGCACAGGGATAAGACATAAGGCAACCATCAAACAATCCTTCAAGCAATAATCATTTCTATGTTCTATGTAGGCTTTCGTTCAGAGAACTGAATTCAGAGATATTATATGTTAGAAAATAAAAAAACAATAAACGTTTCCCCTATTAGCTATAAACATTTATCACCAACAAACGTTTGATGGCTAAAAGTCGCAGACAAGTCACAAACTTTAATAAAACAGATATCCACTTTATAATCATCATGGGAATTTGCCCTAGACTTTGCTTCCTATGTACTGTGTAAATGTAAGCAAAATGCTTTAAATGCAGAAATTAGGAATCGACGGTAGGATTTTCTGTAGTTAGGGAAGGTTTCTCAATAGACAAGTAACCATTTGTATTAATGTTTTACCACGCTAATGTTAATAACTGAATGTGAAAAGCACTTTAATGTGTTAAATACGCTTATGGCTCTGCTATCTACTCAGTAAACTGGAGTGACAAGACTTAATGCCTTTCATGTTGGTGAGATTCAACAAGTGCTAATCAGGTTTTACCAAAATATTTGGATAGCATTATAACTCCGGAGATGGAACTTTCCATGACATGACATAATAGTGGCCATTTTTAAAAAAGAGTTATTATTTTAAGGTGTTAACATTTTTGGCAGCCAATAAGCACTCTCTCTAATGTGAGAGTATAATTTTTTATCACACCTAATCAGTATGGTTTTCATTTTCTATATGCAGTATATTTGATTTAGTAACATACTAGCAAAAGGGTGCCCTTCATTTATTGGGATAAAATAGCAAATTCTGAAAACATTTGTTGTGGTATGAACAGTACAGTATACTGCACAGAAATCACCAGCATGTGCAATGTAATGTATAGCACATCATACCGAGCGCAATCATTTGTGGAAGGCTGTTATATTTAGAAGAGAAGTTTGCTGTTACATTGGTGACATCCCGTGTAGCAATGTGGTGGTCAGTGGAAAGTGCACTGGTACAGTGGTTGCCAGTGAGAAGTATGTTGTATTAGCATTCAGTGTCCATGTGTGCTGCAGGGACGTGCGGTCAGGGGAGGCAGGTGAGGCAGAGCCTCACCTAATATTATGCAGGAAAAAGCTGTCAGCTTCAAGTCTGAAGCTGACAGCTTTTTCTCCATTCAGAGCGGCTTGTTACAGGTTACACAGCAGGGAAAGCCTCCCCACTGTGTAACCTATCATGGACGGAGCACTGCCTGTTAATTACAGGCTATGCTGCATTCGGCTTTTGACAGGTAGTTAGGTTACACAGCAGCGGGCTTCCTCACTGCTTGTGTAACCTAACTTGGTGAGGCAAGAGCTGTCACAGCCTCTACTCTGTGTTAGAGGCATGAGCTCTGTGGATGGTTTGGACCAATGGCAAAGCGCCATTGGTTCAAGCTGTCCAATAAAAAAACAAAAACAAAAAAACAGTGAGGCCATCGCTCTCGATGCCTCACCAATTTGCGAGGCACCTCCCTGTCTCCTCCCCACACCACTTGGTTACCGAGCTGGGGGCAGGGCTTTGGTAGGATGGGGCGGGGCTTTGGTGGGAAAGGGCGGAGATTCAGCTGGACGGTGTGGAGCTTCGGCGGGCTGGGGATGCCTCACCCAGCACAGAAGGCATGTCACTGGTGTGCTGTTACATTTTTGGTCTGTCAAGAAATCTACAGTGTGCATCATAACATTGATAGCAATAAAGTGCATCTATAGAGGGGAGAATTGTGCCATTATAGTGATGGTAAGTGCAGAAGGGTGCAAAACAGTGTCAGTCAGTGGTGAAGGGCACTCTAGCAGTAGTCAGTGAAGTAGTGTGCCAATACAGTGGCAGTCAGTGGATAAGCATGTCGGTTCAGTGGCAATCAGTGGAAAAGTGCATGTGGTCAGTAAAGTAGTATGTCTGTTTACGGGTTGGTCAGTGGAGTAGTGCGTTGGTACACTGGTCATCAGGGAAGAAGTTTGTCTTTTTATTGTATCGTTCAGTATAGATGTATGTTGGTACATTAGCAGTCAGTGTAAAAGACTAACTACCAATACAGTGGTAGTTAGTGGAAAAGTGCAGACAGGTCAGTGACTCAGAAAATGAAGCGATGGGATCATTATGCCATCCAGGCAGCTGGTGTTTTCTGAAAAAGGTCAGCATGGTAGCCTATTATTTATTTCAGTACAAGTTTTCTTTAAAGAAAAAAAAAAAAAGATCCTTTTCGCTAAAGTAGTCCTTAATACTTTGAGAAAGTTTTGAGGTCTCTGACACAAATAACACTTGAGAACCACTGTTTTAATGGAATAAATGTCACATATTCACAATTTCAAATCAAAACTGTATTGGCTTGACATTTTAAGATAAAACTAATATTTGTGTTGAATGTTTTTTTGAAAAATATAACATTTGGTAGGATGCTTTGCTGCGGTTAGGACAACAAATCATGGATGGTAACGGTAAAGAAATGAGCTAATAGTCCCAACAGAAGTTTCTTTGTCGCAGTGAATCTAAAAAATGAGCTGCTGTAAGTAAAGGTTTATTTTTTGTTGTGTTAGCGTCTCCTGGAGTCTCGTTTATCAGTACCATGGACAGAGCACAATCTGAAAGGAGTTGCTTTGCAGAACTAGTCTTTTAGTTTCCTCATTTTCTGTCACACAATTTCCCTGGAATATAAAAATTACAAATATGTTGTACCCTATAGCTAGACCAGGACATGCATAATTACAAATGTATGGACTAATTCTAAAGTACATAAACCCTATAGCAACTAATCAGAATGTATCGCCAAAGAATGTATCACCAAAGTAATCAATAATGTTTTAGTGTATCTTAAATGGGTAGTTAAGGGGTAAACCGTGTTACTGTACATACTGAGCTTCTTGTCTGACAATATCAGCTTGACACTTATGCACCTATCTATGGGTAGCTTAACAAACACTAGTAATTTAAAACACACGAACAGGCTGGAATATATATATTATTATTAATTTAATAATAAATATATATAAAGCTGTTGCAGTCAGCAGCAGTCTGACATTGTATGCCTTCAAGTCAGACAATGTAGTAGGCCTCTTGTTGCAGGAATGAGGGGAATGTTGAAAAGAAGGGGTTACTTCGTTTTAGGGGTTAATTTAGGAGTTAGGGTACTATTAGGGGTAGAGAGTTTTGGGCTATAGTTTCACTTTAAAGGATATGTTAGAATTAGTTTTTTAGGGAGTTAGTTAAGTGTTAGAGGGGGGCTGAAAAGGAGGGATGGCAGATTTACCTTCACTTCCTGTCCTGTAGACTACACAAAGTCTGAAGGGAAAGGAAATACCAAAAAAGGAAGAAAATTCCACTCTTAAAACAGTTGTCTCTGGAACAAGTTGGTTCCCCATTGAAAGTGTTCTGGTGACATCTCAGAATTTTGGGTTTTCCCTCACTTAATGTCCCAATGACAATAATCACAAGGACAATAAGAGAGAGTAATTTCCCCCAGTAGGTACAGAGAGGCAGCTAAAACCTGACCCAGGACCTGTGATGTCACCATACTGGACCAAAGACACTGGGGAAAAAAGGTATCTATATTCATTTTTTCAGGGGTTCTCCAGAAAGAGTGGAGGGCAAACAGCAAGGGGGATTGGGGAATCACGCTTTAAGAACTATTTGCAGCTTAACAGCATGAAAAGAATGGTTGTCATTTTTAGTGTTTATTAATGGCAATAGGTACATGTTGAAAACAGCCATGATATCCTAGTGCTGATAACAAATGCACTGACTACATTATAAGTGACTGATAAACATGTGCACTGGCACACAATTCATTTTGTTTCGCTTTGATTTGGATTTTGCGTCATTTTGTTTTTTCGGGATTCGGGTCCGAAAGTCAATTCATTTTGCGATTCGAACGAAATTCGTTAGCGGTAGTCTGCACGAATTGTCGAATGATTTTTGTTCCATTCGTTCATTGTAGCAAAGTGACAATTACATCTTTTTAAAATTATTATTTGTCATTTCTGTTATTGGGACATTTGGATATATCTGAATATCCAAATAATGAAAATTCGTCCGAAAAACTATTTTTTTCCGCACATGTCTAGTGACTGATATTTGTTCTCTCTTCTATTAGAATACAGAATAAACCTTACACTGCTCATACACTGAATAGTCTGAATGCAATGTCAAAATATCTATGGAGGCATAGGCAGATGTGTAGCAGCCATCAGCAATTTCTGGACATCTTATAGTCACCTAAAAATAAATTATATGATTCTATTGTTTATCCCTTATATTTGATGTTTGTTACTTTAATAAAAACCAACTTGAAATAGTTTAAAAACTAGACTTTTACAAAGTATTCACTTTGCTTGGAAATGACAAAAATAGGGCAGTGTTTATTTTATAAAAATCTATATTTTTAAAACCTGCATCACATTTAAGGATGTTCTCTGAAAGCACATACCCATCTTTATCTAAGGAATGAAATACTGTAGCTCTGAATAGTATATGGCTTAAAAGCAATCAAGTCTACTCATTCATTATTTCAGTATGTGCTATTACAGTAAATCATGAAGGGCTGGTGGGGAACTTCTTGCTTTGTGACCACCATTTATCGTAAAGATACAGTAGTAACCCATATATTAGATTTATAGTCCCCCCTCATTTAATTTCCATCTTCAGACTGTGGAATGTAAAATTCAGCCACACTTCATTCATTGCCAACAAATGTAAGTCCTGCCACTATAGCATATTTACATTTGTGGGCAGCCGATTTTGCTTAGGAAACAAAGAGAATAGGGATGTGTTTTTGTATGCTTTTACAGGAAATGCACTAGAATATACATATATAATAATAATAATAATTGCAATTAGGCTTTGATCACTAATAAGAGATTAAAGGAGAACTATGGGGTCAGGGCTTTTCCCCATAGTTCTCCTTAGGGTAACGGGAGGACACAAACTAGCGTCCTCCCGTCACCCTAAGCTGTAGCTCGCGGTATAATGAGACGCTGCAGCCAGAGCGGATCCCGTCATCGATGTCGAGATCCGCCCAGCTGCGTGAGTGACAGCTGGCTCTGCCTATCTAGAGGCAGAGCCAGCTGTACCCTCCCCCGTCTGTTCCGGCGGCGGAGCGGAGTGGGGGGAATCCAGCCCCTTCCCTGTCATGGCAGAGAGCCGTGACAGATTCGAGAGGTGAGCGAACGCCGGTATATGTTCGCTCACCTCCCAATCTACTGAGCCGACCTGTGACAGTCTCATTGTCACCGGTCGGCTAGAACTATGAGGTGAGTGAAAAGCACTCACCTCATAGTTCTCCTTTAAAGTAGAATTATGGCATCCCATTAAAACATATGTGATGCATTACTTAACTACTACTACAGTTTTCTCTTAGTCCCCCACAAAGTTCCCAAATACCTGTTGAGCCTGCCAGTGAAGTCCAGATCATGCTGCTTCCTGTGATGGTGTGGAAACAATGCTGCACTGCTTCTAAATTCAGAAAGTTGTCACTCATGTAGGCTGTGCCTATTTGCACTACAGTGGATTAAAAATGTTTCAGGGGTGTGGCTGTTAAAATTGACAAAGCTGCTTCACAAGTTTGTAGCTAGTCAATCAGCACCTGGCCACACCTAGTCCTGCCCAATGCTTTCTAGAGTGACAGCATTGCCTCTGGTCCTGACACCCTCCCACTGTGAGCTGCAGTTTCTGGGAGGAAGAGCATCTGAGACAAAAATGAAGGAGGATTTGGCTCAGTCAGGGAAGGCAAGGGAAGTTTTTTGTTTACTTTATGAGGATTGCGCATCACATAGTAACTGGATTTGGTACTTGTTTAGACTGACATACAGGAGCTTTTAGTTGTATTTTAAGAAACAGTGTGGATGCAGATAACAATGCAATGTTTGGCAAGCCATTGTAGAACCAGTAGAGAGTTAGTATACCATAAGCCATTAGCAGCAATACAAATAGAAAAAGTCCTCTCTTATATGAAAGATAGATCTTTTCAAGACCAAGTGATACTTAATCCTGACAGTATAGTATTTTTATACTATAGACATGTTTGGAATATGCTGTGCATTCCTTTGGCCCATCACTATGGTGGACAGCGTCACTGGCCATTAGGACAGTGCATGAGGCAGGAGAAGGGTGGTCAGAACGGCTTGGCATTCAGCAGCGACAGCGAGGTTTGAGAGGCTGCTGTAGATTTTTTTAGAGACTTTTAGGTGCCTGCACTGTATTCATGCAACTGTTCAAGTTTTTTTTCTCTATGACAGAGTCATGCGCCAATACAAACTTTGGGGAATGTTTATTAAAATTGTAACGCAAGGAATGCTTAAATGAAGAAATAGAAACTAAGCCAAGTATGAAATGAGTAGGTGTTAACAGAAAGGTAAAGGCCAGTTTTGGGCAGTTGCTGACAAGTTGAATCATATACTCTAAGTTCAGATTTGTCACCAGTACAAACCAGAAGATGGAATCCATAGATCATATTTTGGGAAGCCCCAAACTGCACATCCTTTGTAATGACCTTCAGAAAAAGATTAGACACAAACTATTGCAGGGAAATCTTGTCCTCTGGGACTCCAAGAAAAATATGAAGCTGGCAGGTTATTTAACCTACAATTGAGCATCCTGAAGTGCATAATGTTTTTAGCTTCTGCTTTGAAAGGAAACCTGTCATGGGAGAAAGTGGAGGGTGCCGCTGTCGATCTTTTAAAAATGCCAGGTACCTGGCTGTCTTGCAGATCCTTTGGTTTCAATACTTTAACCAGGGACGAGTCAGAATGAATTCAAAAGTCTACAGCTGGCGGGTTACCAAGACAACCAGGCAAGTAGAAATTATAGCATATTTCTTTAGTACACAAGTCTTTTTTAAATCATATTCACAAATATTTTAAATATAAAGCATGCTTATGAATTTCATATTGCAGAATGGCATTACATTTTAATATATGTACTGTATAGCATGACCCTATGACATTTTTATCAGGCCAAAACAGAACCAGGAAGTGTAATTGACAGAGCATTGCCACTCTATAACAGGGAGTACAGAACAAGGACATTCATGACAGGAACAACGGGTATTATTTTAATCAAATATTGCATATATATACCGTCATGGCTAAAAATATTGGCACCCCTGCATTTCTGTCAGACAATGCACCAACATAGCAACATTTTGGCTTTTTTTCCTTAACTTTTTTTTGTGTCGTAGCAATACAAACAAAAGAAATAAACATGACAATGCCTAAACATTTGTAATTGCAACACTTTTGCAATTACAATTTTGCTATTTTGGTGCATTATCTGACAGAAATGCAGGGGTGCCAATATTAACTGATGAATGGTGAACTCTTTGTCTGGCAGGCAGTAGTGGAGGTAAAGAAGCCAGAGATCCAGATCTAGCAGCAACACAGGAAGAGGGAGCCATAACTAGGCAGCAAGTTAGGTAGAGGAAGCACAGATCCACAGAATGATTATGTGGGAGTGAGGAAATCCTTGCATTGCAGGTCATCAGGTACAACTTCCTCTCCTGCAGGCCCTGAAGAGAACAAGGAACCACACAGTAGATACAGCATCAGCAGTGTTCATGGAAAATCTGCATATATATCATTAGAATAGCAGTCATCCATGGAAGGGCTGGGCCAGCTATGCCTTAGATTGATGGTCCCCAAACTGTGGCCTGCAGGCTGGATGTAGTCTTTGTCCGCATTTACCTGGCCCTTGTGCACTATTCCTTCTTCTGACACCAATGATGGGTCACAATTTCTTCCACTGACACCAACAATGGGGCACTATTAGTCTCATTGATACCATGCACTGCCATCTTATTGACGCCTGCTGGCGGCCATCTTGGTGATGGACGCCGGCAAAGAGAGGAGGGGACGTTCATCCGGCGGGATGAGGTATGCCGCCGGGTCCCCTCCTCTCTCCTGACACTGTCTGGCTCTCGGTCCATGACCGAGTGCTCGACTTTTCAGAGGGGGTGACACCAAAATGACTGTCAGTCATTATGGTGTAACCCCTCCAATGGTGTCACCCGGATGCAGGCCACTTGTCCCACTTGTGATGCCACTGGTACAATTCCTTCTACTTATACCAATGATGGGGTACAATTCCTTCCACTGACACCATCCATGTGGTACAATTTCTTCCACTGACACCAGCAATGGGGCATTATTATGTGTCCTGCTTAACAGGATTAGGTAATTTTTTACTCCCACTTACTATCAAGTTGGGGAATTTTCTATTGCCACTGACCATAGTCTGGCCCCCCTAAAGCTTGAAGGATAGTGAACTGGCCCTTTCATTGCAAAGTCTGAGAACCCATGCCTCAGATGATCTCACAAAACAAAATGCAGCCTTAGGAAGCAAATCTTTACTTTTTGAATACATATGCAATATAAGTCACTTGCTGTATATATCCTTTAAATGTTTTGCCAGTTTCCTTTAATAACACTAAAGGCTTAGTACGTTTGGCTAGATGTAAAAACCCTGTATTGCTGGTCATACCTATAATCTTACTGCAAAATGTGGTATTGCTTTAAATAATTGGCTAAATTGGCTGGGGTAGATACTGTATATCTATGAGAAGATATCTATTTTTGTGTACACAAGTGTCCTGTATGCAGAGGATGACCAAAGAAGATAAAAATTTTGTTAAATGCAGCCTAAAGCAAACCTGTCTTTAGAGAACATGGATGATGCTATGCTATTGTTGACCATCTTTTCTGAAAATACGAGTTAAATCCTATTGACTCTCTTGCTTCAATATTTTCAGTCAGTCACCCATAACTACTATGCAGGTATGGACTTTTGACTTTTTCCTGACTTTAGTATTTGACACAGAAAGTACTGAAACTAATATGTCAGAACAACAGCCAGGTATCTAGTATCTGCAGACGAAGGTCAGCAATAGCAGCAGCCATATTTATTTCAGAACATATTTACTGTAATGTACACCTGTCATGAGAGAAACATGGTGGCTTTTACTGCATACATCCTTATAAATATATTAGTTATCTAGCTGGGCTTGGCCCCATTTTTTTCAAGCCACAGACCCAGAACAAGCATACAGGAAATTAATGTCAAAGACTGGATGATTACCCAAATTTGGGTTAATGTATTAAAAAGTATAAAAGGATGAGCAGTTTGGATACCTATTTTTATGATTTTCTATTTTGTAGATACAAAAAAGAAAAAGGAGATGAACGCAATCTAGCTTTAAACATATTTAATTGTCAGATGAACGGAAATAATGCATATTGTAAAATGGGGGAAAAAAACTATACAAATAATATGGAGAGATACTGTATTAATGATACTTGTCTAAAATGCACATCCTTTACAAATGTCAAAGATGGGAGTAAATGTTAAAAATCAGCTTGCACAGTGACTGCTGGATAAAGGATATTTCATCTGAAAACACTGCAGAAAAATTAGTAATGGTTTCAACTGGCGGTATTGTGCTTTCATTATTTGATTGTCCTGGAGCAAGAGAAAAAGCAAAGGAAGAACAGCATTATTTGAAAATACAATGCTGCAGTTCTCCCATCTGATGCATGCATAGTACACCTGTCCACCGGGACTGAAGCTGTTACTAAGAGCCACAGAAAAAAAAAAACAATAGGATGATAACAGTGTTCAATCAATACAGACGTAAGGGTGAAAGGATGACTAACCTATGACCAAATCACTGAGCCATTCAACCCGCAGCATGCAATAGCCTTAATACTAAGCTTAGTTTTACATTTTCAAGGAGCATGAAAGGGCCTGTTTCATTTATAGTGTCTCAGGCAATCATTTCCAAAGGCAGGGGTGAAATTTGCCTTGACAGGGATGCTTCAAGAATAATCACGAAGAGAAAAGGCATTCTTCACAACAGTCAACTATATCTACTTTCAAAATGTTATTAATAATTGTATTTTGTATTTTTCTCACTGGACTTTTACTATATTGCTTTACTGCTTTAACATTGATTTTCTTTGAAAATATACAGTATATTACTGAATAAAGTGAACACAAAACACCATTCCGTAAGAGAGTAAGTTGCAGTGGTGTTGAGGTGTTGCTTTTGAGAAATGATGGTCAGACTTCAGTTCTGATTATTGGAAATTCCACCTAATAAGTCACCTCCTGTGTTCAACGGGAGTCAGAGGTAAACTGACCAGGGTAGGAATAGTAAGGAATACAGGGTTGCAATGGAAGACCTTGGGCTTCTTTTCTTTCTTTCTGTGGGCCACCTTCTCTTGTGAACTTTGCAGGATTTATAAAAGTTTTCTGTTGTCCCTATTTTCAAGCCCAAAAGGTCTAGTCTTATCAAATTGATATCATTTTACTAAAACATGGGCAGGATAAGTGTTAAGGTAGTAAAGATCAGAAATAGGGATTCATTTGCTGAGTAAAAGTGGAAGTGTTTGGAGACCAGATATGGCTACTAAGGCGTCATCTCTGTAAATGTAGCCATCTTGATCAAATGACCAGTGGCACGTCATAAACTGAGATAAGCTACTACTTGCAGCATCCTTTAAAAAAAAAGTACATTACAGGTTGAACATTTCAAGATGTGAAGAGAAAAACTGCAAACAATGGCAAACTGGAACAATCTACTGATTTTTATTCTGTTTCCGTCAGATGCAGCACATTTCCATCTAGCAGGAAGAGTGAAAAGCTGGAGCAATTTATACGCAGTTGGAGACATTGCCATTTATTAAGCCTTGGCTATGAAAAGACAGCAGTTGAATCTTGATAAATCCCGTACCGTCCTTTCCAGCTGATTGCTGACATCGACATGGATTTTTCTGCAATAAATTTAGTACTGTATATACTATTTTGTGGTCATTTTTTAAAATTAAGATAAATGTTCTTCCTACTCTATTTGGTGAAAGCATTACATTCCTATAGGAGTTCATATTTACTTAGAGAAGAGCATTGCTAAAATATACAAGCCATCCAACGTGGCATATACAGCTAGATAAGTCTGCTCATTTCCTCTACATCTCTGTGACTGAAATCCCATTGGGCCATTTGGTACAAGGTGTTTCATCTGTCCCCTGCCTTGTTGGCTCTGACCATTTGGACTTAAGCAGTTAAGCGCCATAACTCCTTGCATTAAGGGAGCACTTTATGTATACAGCGTCATGGTTTTTTTTTTACAGATGTACTTCCCACCCAAATCATAAACAAATTAAGAGTATATTCTTTTGTTTAACCAGCAGAAATCTCTCATTTTCACACCAAGCCAAAAATGACGGGGGATTGGTATCCACTTCAACAAGTTGAAGAATATATTTATAAGAGTATACTGATTACAGAGACTACTCAGTTATTCATTCAGTCCAGTGTACTCCCACTTAAATAATGTCAAGCTCTTGGTATGAAACATGTTACCTCTCACTGTAGAAGGTCATGTTCATTTAATTAAAATCCTTTTTCTCCTATATGCACTCTGGCACACTTGTATTAACAAGCCATTTTCTTAGCGCTCTTAATTGCCCTTTTGATAATTATCTGTAGGGGCGCTAAGCACAGAGTACATCCTTTTTCTTAAAAAAAAAAATAACTTTATTACCTGCTTGAGCTACTAACATACTTCTTACCTTGAATCTCTGCTCCTTCTTTCCCTGCCTCTGAACAGACATTTAACTTTATGAAATGTGACAAAAACCTACTGTTGTACTTTTGAAAGTAGTGCACCCTGATTACATTTACAGTGCCATTGAGCAAATAAGTTACTAAATTTAATCATCTTATTTTCCTTTGTGAAGTCTATGTCCTCTTTTAATGCAAGATTAGACAATATGGCTATTGGCCAGTCTCACAAATATTGGTTTTCTACTTTTTTCCATACTATCTGGCAGGTGGATCTACTTAGATACACCTTTGATTGGTCGTGGCTGAATCTGGAAAATCCCAGTTTTAGAACTATAGTTTGTGCAGACTCTAAAAACCATTGTATCAGATGTCATATCTTGACCCCTTACTGATGCCTCCTTGCTCTTTAAGTTAGCTAAATACAAAGCATTGGTACTGATCCACCTTAAACACAATATTGGGAAAACATGTTTCTCCAAATCTTTGTAAATTGCAGGCATTGCTGACAACTTTCAGTGCTATATCACCAGATTTGTATATGTTTTTTGCATATGTTTAGCATTACTACATAAACACTCAGGCCTGAACCGGCCATTGGGCATAGCGGGCATTTGCCCGGTGGGCCAGGCCACCTGCCTCCTCCATAACCGAAGTAGTGCTAGCTGAGTGCACCCAGAATGCCATTACCCCAGTGCCGGTAAGTGCTCTTCTTCTCTGATTACTCAGTTTTAGCTATAAGGAACCAGGCCTTTTTTATGGTAGAACTACAAGCCCAAGAGTGCCAGGTCAGTCTGTTCTGTGGGAGGAGCAACAGCTCCCAGCTAGAGGAAGACATGTCAGGGCTTCTCTCATCCATTATTGATGTTACTCACCGGTCACAATTTGTGCCATGTACTGGTCAGTGTGTCCTAGGTTTAAAACAAATGGCAATCTCTGACACTAAGGTAGCTGGATCACAATAGTGATTTGCATGGCTCTGAGGTGTGTCATCAGGCATACCAGTCACTTGCCTGGTGGCCCGGGCCAAGCCGTGCCAGGCAGAGCTGAACACAATCAGCTTAATTGTTTTTGTCCTGACTCAGCTTGAATGCCAGCTTGAATGCCAGTATCGGTATTGGTGCCGATACAGCACATTTTCACAAGGACTTGTGCATGTGAAAATGCCCTGATACCAAAAAACTATACTGGCTCTTGAAATGTTCAAATTGAAGCAGTTAGTTAGGTCCTACACTTGCTGGGGATCTAGCGGCAGCCTTCTTGGTAACCATGCCTGTCTACACACTTCCACCGCCCATACTTTTCCCCTGCTGAGACCCTCTGCACCGCTCCTGAGACCCTCCACACCCCACCTGAGACCCTCTGCACTCCTCCTAAGAACCTCCGCACCCTTCCTGAGACCCTCTGCCCCAGAAATCAGGCTGGCACCCTAGAGCAGAGCGGCAGCATAGGGAATGTAGCAAATATAGATTCTATTCTGCATTGCTGTATAATGTATTGCTGGGATTTGTAGTCCTGTATAGATGATGGTATTCTGCATTGCTGTATAATATATTACTGGGATTTGTAGTCCTCTATAGCTGATGATATTATTCTGCATTGCTGTATATTGTACTTCTGGGATTTGTAGTCCTCTATAGCTGATGACATTATTCTGCATTGCTGTATAATGTATTGCTGAGATTTGTAATCCTTTATAGATGGTGGAATTCTGAATTGCAATATAATACATTGGTGAGATGTGTAGTCCCTCTACAGCTTGGAGTCAATGGCAGAACTACCAGAGTTGCAGAGGTTGCAGCAGTCAGAGAAAAACATGAAACTAGAAAAAGGTATTGGTAATTGGCAGGGCTTGAAAAATTATAGGGTGTCTCACCAGCCAGTCAAAACTTTCACCAGTCAGCATGGCCAGACTATAGCCTTGCAATTTATGTTAACATTTTTTAGGGATACATAGAGCTTTCTTTTGGTGGTATATAATTACTATGGGGGGCTATTTTTTACTATATAATGTAAAAAGTACCGTAAATTGTTTTAAAAAACGTTTTCCCTACGTTATGTTAAACATTTATTCTTACCTATATTTTTGGTAAAATATAAAAGATGGGGTCACGTCGGGTAAATAGACACCAAACACGTCAAGCCTTAAAATTGCGCGCGCCCGCAAAAGGTGACGCTTTAAACGCGCACGCAAATAGGTGACGCTTTAAACGTTTTTACAGCATACAAATTTAGTGTTATCAGTAGTTAATGGCCCTAAAATTATTGCTCACACTCCAACGTTCGAGGCAATATGTAACATGTGCAGAGATCTGCTTCACCAGTTTCTCCCCAGCTTCTGAAGCTAGAGAGTGACAGCTAGAGCTGCAGCTAACGATTATTTTCAAAATCGATTAGTTAGCCAATTATTAGGTTCGATTAATCGGTTAATCGGATGAGATCAGAGGGAGATTGTGTAACAAAGCAGCCGTGTCGGTCCCGGCCGCATCTAGCACAGCGGATCTCGGGACCAGCAGCAGCAGTGACAGCTGCTAATACAGGTGATCGGGCGTCTCTAGAGACGCCGTATCGCTTGAATGTAAAGCTCCCGGCTGGCCATTTAATTACAACAGCCGGGCGGGAAGCTAGTCGTCCGGCTCCGGCGTCCTCTCATCACAGGCGAGAGGACGAGCCCTTTTTCCAGCCCTGGTAATTGGTATCGGTGAGTACTTGAGGAAAAGTATCGTTACTTATACTCCTGGCAGCGGGCCCTCCCACACTCTGGTGCGTGCGATATGCAGATCCCCTTGGATACATACAATATGTAAAACCATCAACCCACCCACCCTGCTCCAGTGCAAGTTGCTGGCTTAGCACGCTAAACAGTCTAGCACCAGAGCGTTGCAGAGTTGCAGAGTCCTGAGTCTATTGCGCTATTGCATTGAAATATATCTATACATGCATATATTGTAGTTATTTTTTTAGTTTCTTTTTCAGGGGAAGGTGATGTAGGTGGATACAGGGTTGGGTTGGAAGTGGGGGAGCAGGTGATGGAGGCAGGAGGGTTGTGGGGGTCCATCAGCAAAATCTTGCCCAGAGCCCAATTCATATTAAAGACTGCCCTGGCTGCTCCTCATACAGCTGATGATGAGTATGGCAGCAAAGCTGCCACCACTCACTCATTTTTCATTAGCATCCTTGGAAACCCAAGCCTTTCAATAGGTTTGTTAGGCTAGACATCACCTGAACAGTCCACCCATGGGATTTTGAGGAGTGATACAGTTTGCATACTGGTTTTTGCAAGGTTTGTGTGTTGGCTGTAGCTCTCCTGTACTTACCAATGGCTGGCCCTGCCTGTCAGGGGTCACGTGATTGGGCTTATCAGTCTAAAATGATCGGACCTATGTCCCAGTCCGGCCCTGCAAACAACTGATTGGCTCCTTGTGCTGATTCTTTTCTTCCAGTCTGAGCTCTACTCTACAGGGCTGCAAGAGGCTGATACGAAGTCAGATTCTGGCACTCTCACTGCTGGTATTAAATAAATACATTTAATGATGTATGAGGTGCACTACTTTGCATATATGTACATACTTTATATCACCTGGTCAATCAGATTGTACCACAGTAACGTACAGTAACCTCCATGCAAGGTTGGCAACCATGCATATTTTACTATAAAACAGTGGTGGCAAACCTTGGCACTCCAGCTGTGCCAAAACTACAAATCCCAACATGCATCTGCCTCTGGGAGTTATGTCTGCGGCTGTCGGAGCCTTGCAATGCCTCATGGGACTTGTAGTTCCAAAACAGCTGGAGTGCCAAGGTTCGCCACCACTGCTATAAAATATAATATATATAAAAATATAGCCAAATATTTCTGTTTTAAAAGCATTTAAATGCTTCTAGCAGCCTGTGAAAAAAAAAATCCTGGTGTTGATGTTCAGCTTGGCTGACACGATCACAGTCAGTGTTTTGTGCTGTGATGTGCAGTGTAGATGTGAGAAGAGGCAACCCAGCCCACCTCCCAAAAGTTCTTGTTGGCTACCGCCACTTATGCGGGAGAAGAAACTGATTTATTTAGGTGAGTTCTTGAGGTCAAGGCTGCTCACTGTTTAAAAGCTAATTAAAGTCACCCTTTCAGCAATGTGGTCCATTATCTGGTCAAATAGGACTATAAATAGCACAGATATATGCCTTGCTCCAGATACATTAATATAGTTTTTACTAAATTGACTTTTTGCAGATCCTTCAAATTGTTGTTTTTCTCAGCCTTATATCTCTAATATAACGGTGACAAACACATTGACCACCATTATATTAGGGGCATTGGTGTTCAGTGTAGAATCCCTTTGCCTACATCTGTGATCAGTGTAAACTCCCCTTTACATCAGTAATCAGTGCACATACCCCCATTACATTGGTAGTCAGTGTAAATGTCCCTGTTACAGTGGTGGTCAGTGTGAATGCCCCTGTCACATTGGGGGTCAGTGTAAATGTCCATGTCACATTGGTGGTTAGTCCAATCCTCGCTTTCTGACCACTAATGTAACTGGAGAGATCTGCCGATTTTACACTTTTAAAAAATAACTGACTTGTTTGTTTTTATCATGACAAACTACTCACCACTGATGACCATTGTTAAGGCATTTTCTTTCCATGGACACTGACAGCAGGCATTCATCCCCCCACTGACCAGAAGGCATTTCTTCTGACCACTTATGTCTGGGCATTGCCCTGGCCACCATTATGCTGAAGGAACGACAAACAGACGGGGTTCACAGCAAACCTGAACCTAATCCTTACTTCCAATCCCTAGGCCCATAGGCCTGGGTAGAGAGACATGTCTTTCAGAGTGACATCCTCACAGGATAGATGCCCGTAAGGGAAGAACAGGAAATTTCCCAAATATTTAACAGTTCTCCCAGCATGCATCACCAGTCCTCCCCCCCTCTCCCTAAGCCTACTGATTGGCTCGGACAATAAATATTCATAACACAGAATGCCACCTCTCTAGCACAGCCTGCTGATGCTTGCTCAGATAGCAAGTGGCAGAGAAAATACACTCTCTCAGGGTTATTCACAAAATGGTGAAGCGTTTGGAGAAGACAGGAGAAGTGAACAAACTAGGACAAAATAGCTGATTTGGAAAAATTATCCTATTCAGCTCACTTTCCAAATCAGCTATGTTGTCCTAGATTGTTCACTTCTCCTGCCTTCTCCAAAATTTTCACCCTTTTGTGAATAGCCCTGTATGTCTAGAGATCACTCCTGCTGGGAGGTGCGGATAGGCGGACCGCAACCTATTGCGTCCTACAGAATGATAACAATACAAAGAGGAACTTAGCAACAATACTTGATGCCTATACACACAACTATGGATGAAGTGAATTAGAACAAAATTGCTCTGCATTTCCTTCCTCTGGTGGTGCTAATTGAAGGCAATAGAGTCAGACACTGACTAATTCATCCACTTCATATGACTGAAAGGATCAATATCTAATTTGTTCATTTCAATTGACTGATCAAAGTGTTCAACATACTTACAACAACAACAACATACAAGTTTTCATGGAGTGGCAAAGTGGCAAAAGGGAGGCCCTTTATAATGATACAATGCCCTCTGCATTGTATCATTGGGGTTGGAAAATCATGTCCTAACATTGCTTCCACAATTCCAGAAGACATAACCTGGGCTCAGTCTTTCAATGACATTTTTGTAGATTTTTCTTATTAGTCAGTTACAGTTTACAGATTAGGGGGAAAGTGTTTTATTCTTTTGGCTCCCTTTGATAAAAGTGGCCCAGAAGTATATACCTTGCACAAACAGGCTAGTATGTGGAAAGAAAGATCCTCCAAGGAATACAAATTGCCTTCTTCTATCTTTAAGTAATGTCTAATTTCTCCACTGGCCCTGACTGTTGTAATAGATGCACACTGCAATTTAGAATGCAGATTTTACATAACTGATGGCCATTCTACAAACTTTGTTTTATAAAGTCATTGCAAAGAATAATGTTGATTTGAAAAGGACAGTAACCTATAGTATAGTGGCTGATCAGAAACTATATTTCATTGTTGTGACTACAGCAAAATGAAAACTAATCCTTTATATAGATGACTGCACTGTGGAGCTTGCTATTTCTTCTAAAATATTGGATAAGCTGACTTGTTTTAAAACATATGCATTCTTATTCAATAAAGTAAAGAACAATGCAAAAAGAGCAGTACCCCATGGTAACCAGCTATCAATCATATCTCACTAATATGTCTGCAATAAATTGAATTCTGGTTGGTTGCTATGGGTGACTACACATTAAAAAACACCATAGAAGTTCATACTACACTAGAGTACCATGGTTGATCAGACAGTAGTGGGCTTAAAGTGAACCTATGCTTTTCTATGCAGGGCAAGACACCATGTTGGCCCCTACAACGGCTTATACTAACCTTACCTTTTCTTACTTGCTGCTCCATTCAGTTGTCAGAAGCAGGAATAAGGTTTATGTTTAGGTTAAACATGAGTTTAACCTAAACCCAACTTGTCCACAGTTGATGAACGGGTGAACACACTGGCCAAACTGTCATTTTCAATAGGAGTAGCTGTGGGGCAGTATCATCAGGCATCGCTCGTTGTTGTTGGTATGGATCTATATGGCTGGACAACATGACTGACCTTGGAATTATATCAGGAGACATTGTTTATTTCTTTTTTAATAAAGGACTTTTTCAATGGTGTGGGTGCTCTTATTTTCTATTGACTTTTTGTAAATGATTTACAAGGGGTACTGTGCACCTTGTGCTTTTTCAGACCCGGATATCTGGGGGGCCCTTATACTAAAGGTAGCTTTTAGATTCCACAAATTCCCCCTCACAGACCTTCACATCCCTTTTGGAGGACAGGATGTGGGGATGAGGCCCTTGCCCCATTAACATGGGAGCATTTGGCCTTGCAAAGGCTTGACTGTCCCTCCTGCAACGTACGCTGCCACTGTTGAGGGCATATTGACTGGTATGGTCTGGGGGGCCCACATTTGCTGCACCCACTTTCCTGGCCAGTCTGGCTGCATGCTTGGATAAGGGGCTTTTATGAAACTTTGGGGTGACCCCACACCATTTTTTCTCTTTAAGGAGAACTATGAGGTGAGTGCTTTTCAGAGAGCCGTGACAGGGGAGGGGCTGGATTCCACCTTCCCCGCTCCGATGCGCCAGCGCTGACTGGCGGAACGGACAGGGGGCGGGTACAGCTGGCTCTGCCTCTAGATAGGCAGAGCCAGCTGTCAGTCATGCAGCTGGGCGGATCCAGACATAATTGTCGGTATCCGCTTCAGCTGCGGCTTCTCAGTATACCGCGAGCAGCAGCTCGCGGTATACTGCAGCGTCTAAGTATACCGCGAGCTACAGCTCGCGGTATACTGAGCCTAGGGTAACGGGAGGACGCTAGTTTGTGTCCTCCCTTTACCCTAAGGAGAACTATGGGGAAAAGCCTTAACCCCATAGTTCTCCTTTAATGGCCATCACACCATATATATAATTATTTTATCAATGCAGCGAAGTGAGTATGGGGAGTATGAGGCCACATGCCCCCAACCTTGCGAGGGTACCTCACAGATATTGTAGATATTTGTTAGTTTTGATGATCTGCAACACCATGACTTGTGTCACCTGCCGCTACTCCCAATACAAATGAGAGCTCCTTGGCTCTGCTGGACAGACACAGAGATCCAGGGTGATCTCACTGACCAAATATAGTCATGACCATCTCACAAGGATCTCAAAACCGATTGTTAACAATCAAGCTGATGGGGATTTGTCATGTAGTGGTGGTAATGATGAATCCCCTAGTTTGTTGACAAACACAAGCCAGCAGGGATATGTAATTTACCAGCAGTAGAGCTGCTAATGGAGTACATATTACTGCTCCGCAATTTCACATATAGGTTTAAGGCATCCCAAAAAGTGTGTTATTTAAACAAATTTGTGTATTTTTATTGTTGCCCTTTGAGCCATACTAAAAGATCCTCTCCCTGCTGGAAGATCATTTGTACTAGGGATGTGCCAATACCGTTTTTTTGGTATCGAGTAGGAGTTCCGATTATATATATTTCGGTATGAACCGTTACTGTGTACCGATACAGTGGGGATGGAGAAAGGGAGGATGGCATCCACCCTGTGCAATCTCTAAATTGTGACTTGGAGTCCCCACAGGGCACTCTCTCACCCTAGATAAACACACCAGTGAAGGAGTAAAGGGACAGTAAGTATATGCACTTGCCCCATTAACATGGGAGCATTTGGCCTTGCAAAGGCTTGACTGTCCCTCCTGCAACGTACGCTGCCACTGTTGAGGGCATATTGACTGGTATGGTCTGGGGGGCCCACATTTGCTGCACCCACTTTCCTGGCCAGTCTGGCTGCATGCTTGGAGAAGGGGCTTTTATGAAACTTTGGGGTGACCCCACACCATTTTTTCTCTTTAAGGAGAACTATGAGGTGAGTGCTTTTCAGAGAGCCGTGACAGGGGAGGGGCTGGATTCCACCTTCCCCGCTCCGATGCGCCAGCGCTGACTGGCGGAACGGACAGGGGGCGGGTACAGCTGGCTCTGCCTCTAGATAGGCAGAGCCAGCTGTCAGTCATGCAGCTGGGCGGATCCAGACATAATTGTCGGTATCCGCTTCAGCTGCGGCTTCTCAGTATACCGCGAGCAGCAGCTCGCGGTATACTGCAGCGTCTAAGTATACCGCGAGCTACAGCTCGCGGTATACTGAGCCTAGGGTAACGGGAGGACGCTAGTTTGTGTCCTCCCTTTACCCTAAGGAGAACTATGGGGAAAAGCCTTAACCCCATAGTTCTCCTTTAATGGCCATCACACCATATATATAATTATTTTATCAATGCAGCGAAGTGAGTATGGGGAGTATGAGGCCACATGCCCCCAACCTTGCGAGGGTACCTCACAGATATTGTAGATATTTGTTAGTTTTGATGATCTGCAACACCATGACTTGTGTCACCTGCCGCTACTCCCAATACAAATGAGAGCTCCTTGGCTCTGCTGGACAGACACAGAGATCCAGGGTGATCTCACTGACCAAATATAGTCATGACCATCTCACAAGGATCTCAAAACCGATTGTTAACAATCAAGCTGATGGGGATTTGTCATGTAGTGGTGGTAATGATGAATCCCCTAGTTTGTTGACAAACACAAGCCAGCAGGGATATGTAATTTACCAGCAGTAGAGCTGCTAATGGAGTACATATTACTGCTCCGCAATTTCACATATAGGTTTAAGGCATCCCAAAAAGTGTGTTATTTAAACAAATTTGTGTATTTTTATTGTTGCCCTTTGAGCCATACTAAAAGATCCTCTCCCTGCTGGAAGATCATTTGTACTAGGGATGTGCCAATACCGTTTTTTTGGTATCGAGTAGGAGTTCCGATTATATATATTTCGGTATGAACCGTTACTGTGTACCGATACAGTGGGGATGGAGAAAGGGAGGATGGCATCCACCCTGTGCAATCTCTAAATTGTGACTTGGAGTCCCCACAGGGCACTCTCTCACCCTAGATAAACACACCAGTGAAGGAGTAAAGGGACAGTAAGTATATGCTTCTGGTGGATCCGTCATTAAAGTGAACTTGTTGTTTTGCCTTACATGAGCAGTACACAGGTTCACTTTAAGTTTAGAGATCAGTGCAGACGCCTTTTCTACATGATCAGCTTTACCAGCCTGATACAAGCTTTGGCCATCAAATGTAGCTAGAAAATTATCTGGCAATGAAATGCGTTCTCTATAAAATCTCAGTAAGAAAGCTGATTTTAATTTGCGTTCAGATGGGGTTGCCTTTTATAGGAATTCATTTTGACCTTATAAAACATTTTAGATATTGGTGAGTGGCTAATTGAAATTGGTACTTGGCATTGTACATCATGATGGTAAGCTAGATGTGGTGTGTACTATTATGTTAGTGATCACACACGGATGTTTAATTATAAGAGCCTTAACTTAATTCCTGGGAAATGAAGCATGGAAAAGGTTTTTGCTAGTGATAAGAAAGATTAATAAACTCAGGCCATTTGAAATACAGTACAGTCAGGGCCGGATTTACTCTCCTTGCCGCCCCAAGGCCAGGAATCCGGGCCTGAGTACAGTACAACTATAGTGAGGCCAAAATGTGGATATTCATGGGTTGGTTCATGTAGGTCCAATGTCTGTCCTTTAGAAATGTTTGTTACCAAAAGTCAAATCACAAAAATGCATTTAACCTAGAGACAATTTGGTATGAAACTTGTTATAAAACATTGCCTTCAACTGCATACTCATTTTTCAATGGTTGGAGAAAAGAGATGAACATTCAATTAATTACCTATGAACCCTTTTGGAAGCTACTACTTTATAAGGAGATCTCACTTTCTAAAGATTTTCCAAATAGAAGCGATATGAAATAATAGAAGAATTTTTTTTTATAATTGGTGGTGCTATGGAATTCCAGGTAGTTTAGAAGTGCCATAGCTGAGAAAGCTCTTAAATCATTCACTTTTACTAGGTTGTTGGCCTTTGTTCTGAGTGTCACTCTTGTAGCCCCTCACACATCATCTTTTATTTTTCTTAGATAAAAAGGCATTATTTTTTGATTGCTGTGAATATTTGGTATTAATTAGCTGTGTGCCACAGCTGCCACGTTCAATATAGGAAGACCACAAACCTGTGAAGACCACAAACCCAATGTAGAAATTAGGGTAGCTTTATATTCGTAAAGCAGAACTCCAGCCAAAGCTTTGGTTTCAAGATTTAAATTCAGATATAGACTGTGGTCTGGTTCCCCACTGGTGCCCTATTTCTATTCTACAAGACAAAGATTGGGAGGACATCCCTCTAATGGGGAAGAGCTACAAGTATTTTCTTGTTGCCTCACTGGAGTGATTTACCTTTATTTCCTGTCAGTAGTCAATGGACAGTGAGTAGAAATTGCCACTGAAAACGTTTTGTCTGAAATTCTACTTTCAAACCCTAGATATTAAAATTTATAGACTTTAAATGCTACAATTTCTATTGCAGCTCTTAAAGTCCAGATACACTTACATTTTAAACTGTATCTAGAGCTACTGTTTCCAAAAAACAAATACATTCAAGGCGTGATAAGTGTCAACTGAACCTTCAAGCCCTCAAAGGCTTGGTGTCATAGCTGATCACATGTGCAGTACCATGGCAACTGCGGATTTAAATAGAGGCTAAATGGTGCCATGTTTGTCCCCATTCATACCTTCGCGTTCTGTGAACGCATGGCAAACAGGCACAAAAATGTGTGCTTTGACACGTGCTCACGGAACACGTCAAAAATTTGCAACGCACTTGCGGTGCTAATACTGCTCTACTCTGCTCTTAATGCCACTCCAAAAGCGGCTGGGCAAACAAATTTTTTTTTCTGGCCTGGATGCATATTAGAATGCACAATAAATGTGGGGGGAAAAAATGTGGGACATGTGTAGTAGAATTTGCTACATGAGCTACTTTCCCACATTTGTCGTGTCTGTGGCACACATTGAAATCAATGGGCACGTGCAGCAAAGACAGGAAAAAAGGCGCATATGCGTTTCCGTTACACCGAGGTGTGAATGGGGACTAAAGCTGACCACACATCTATAGATTTTCTATAGATTTTTTTCTATCAGCCTACGGTCAAATGGAAAAAGTGCAACAGATTCCCCCATCTACAGTACGCTAAACTGTGTGGCCAAGCTTCAGTATCTTGCTAGTCGGCCCCGCTGGCTGTTCAAATACCTAAACAATCTGATTGGATGCAGGCATTGTTCAGGTATTGAGAGCCAGCGGGGCCGACTAGCAAGATACTAAAGCTTGGCCCAGCCAGAGATTGACACAGTTTAGCGTAGATGGGAGAATCTGTTGCACTTTTTCCATCTGACCATAGCCTGATAGAAAAAAATCTATAGAAAATCTATAGTTGTATGGCCAGCTTAAAGGATAGAATGCTTTAGTTTTGCTTTAAATTAGCTGAATACTTTCTAGGTGCATCAAAACAA
Organism: Nanorana parkeri; assembly: GCF_000935625.1. Lineage (NCBI taxonomy): Eukaryota > Metazoa > Chordata > Amphibia > Anura > Dicroglossidae > Nanorana > Nanorana parkeri. The sequence goes on from NW_017307817.1 coordinate 191,454, forward strand.
AAGGTATGTACAGTCTTACAGTTTGTTTTCTGTAGCCTGAGTATATGAGCCTGTGTCCTGCTAGCATGCTGCAGAGTGCAAACCTTGCTATCTATGAGAAGCAGTGATCTCTTTGCAGGGCCTCCAGCAAGCTCCAGAGGCCACCAATCAGCGGGGAGAACAAGCTTTTCTTATTGCAGAGCTATAGGTCTGACGCGGCAGGGGGGGAAGGTTGGAACTCTGCAGTGAGACCTTTGCTTCCCCACAGAGAACAAGGGACCCACCCTGCAGCTGCTGGCAGGGTACAGGGTTTTCTGCCAAGGCTATGGCTGTTTTTATGGGCCATTTCACTTGGGCTGATCAGAAGGAGATCCATGCATCCATGATCTGAGCAGTATGGATTGGATGTCACCACTATGCGTCCAGTTTTTTCCTCCATCTTCAGTGGAGGAAAGAACTAAAACTGCTGGACCACATGTTGGTCTATGGGAAGTCGACTGTAAACAGACATGTGTCTGTTTACATCAGATTACCCCCGATCTGGCATGATCAGGTCCAGTGAAACAGAACCCTATTTCACTTGTTTTTCTGGACCTGGCCAGAGTTGGGGGTAATTGGGTGTAAACAGAAACCCATCTGTTTACACCCGGCTGCCTATAGACTAGCATTGGACATTAGATCGGGTCCGCTTGAAAAATGTAGGGGCCTTAGAAAGAAAACAAACTGTAAGGCCCCTTTGATACGAGCAGACACGGATTTTACATCGGTGACATACGATCCGCACTGCTTCAATCAGCAGGGGACCCGTGCACGGATCCCCTCCTGATCAGCCCGTGTGAAAGGGGCCTTAGATATTGAACACCATTTGTTTTGATGCACCTACAAAGTATTTAGCTGATTTAAACTAAACTGTTAGCTGAGTGATCAGTTAGGCTTTAAAGTTTGTAAACCTCATAACCTGCATGCGCATGGGAGTTACCGTATTTTTTGCTCCATAGGACGCACTTTTGTCCCCCCAAAAGTCGGTGGAAAATGGGTGTGCGTTTTATGGAGTTTCGGGCGCCGGGTGAGTAGTGCTGAAGCAGAGCTAAATGTACAGTGGGAGCCGCTGCTCATTTAATACAAGTGATCTATTCAGATCACTTGTATTAAAACCGAGCGGCGGCGGCGATCGACCGCCGTGGTTTTTCTGGTCCCCCGCTCCTCTGGGGGACCCGTGACCACGGGATAGGAGCTCACCACAGAGCAACTAGAGCAGACAAAGAACGTTAGTTCTCCATCTGCTCTGTGTGAACACTGAGACCGTGGCGCTGTGGTCACAGCGCCACCTGCCTCAGCGGTCACTAACTGCAGCTTCTGTAACAGTTTCTGTCACAGAAACTGTCACAGAACCTGCCTGCGTCCTATGGTCCGGTGCGCCTTATGGAGCGCAAAATACGGTACTTCATCTCAGCAGGCCGGGTCTGTACACTAAGCTGCACATGCGTGGCTCAGCATATAGAAAAAAGTTGCTGAATGGTAAAAATGGTAAAAAGATATAGAAAATCACCGTTATTATTTGTGAAACACATAAACAAGCTTCTTTCAGCAGGGGACTAAATATTTGCAGCAGGAAGTAGGCGGATTTGTTGAACCAAACTGCACAATGTACAGTGGTTAGGCCTATTCAATGGACAAACAAGATAGCGTCATAGCAAAGCTTTGATTTCTTAAAAGGTCTTTGTGGAGAAAAAAAAATGTTCTGCCAAACATCACATTCAATAACAAAATGTAGGAGGATAAAATAGGCATTCTCAGACCTCATATATCACAGAATTTTGTCTGGAGTCTTTTTACAATGGAAGCAAAGATTGATTAGCAGACTAACGCAATCAAACTAGTTTTTCTCAAGGATCCCTGTTTAATTTGTGCGAAACAAGGTCAGTTTTCATCAGGCGTGACCTGCATCAGATGGAGATAACATCCTGTCACTATCACATGCTCCCCCTGCAATACAGTCAGCTGAAGCTTTATGTCCCCGAGCTGGAGAATGTTGTCTTGCTGCATCACAAACCTAGGAGGTCTGCTAATGTGGGGGAAAAAAACAAATTCCGTACAGTTAGGCATTTGCTATTTTTAATACTTCAGGTATTTTTTTTTTTGCATAGTCCCTTTTAGTTGGGGGCAAAAACATGCATTTATTTTCAGTGCAAGCAGGCACATTTAAATCCCCGCTGAGCAGCGGGGAAGAGAGAGATGAGCTGTCTAGAAAGCATTTTCTCTCTTTATAATACTATAAAAAAATCCTTGGACTGCGTCGTGCATTGCAATGCAAGGATTCAGCCGTGTAAGAGCACATCAGGGCATTGAGGAAAAGCTTAATGTGTTCTCATTAGCGAACAATGGGGGCGGGGTGGAAACAGAGAGCAGCAAGGGAGGAGGTGAAGGAAAAAGGAGGGGGAAAGTACTTGTGTGGGTATGGCAGCGAGATGGACCACTCTGGGAAGCATTACAATTTTGTGCCTTCTCACTTCTACTCCCTGAGTCCCTAGGCTTTACATGGTTCTTTCACAGACAGTTCAGTAAAATACCTCCCAAGTCTCATGTAAAGAGAGCTGTGTTGTACATAGCTGCCTGCAGATTAACGGTTTCCTTGCTTGCACTTTTTTGTTTTTTCTTAGAAAAGCATCTATGCCTTATTAATTTTAATACAACTCCTATAGCTTAGAACTACAGGAGCTCTAGAACTATAGGAGTATAAAAGAGCTTTTAAAAACTGTAATATACACCAAATATTATATTAGTTTTTTTATCCATTTTTTTTTATATTCAAGCTTTGTCTATTTATTATTGGTATTCATATAGTGCTGACAATGTATGCAGTGCTTTACATACTACACATTTACATCAATCCGTGCCCTCAAGGAACTTACAATCTAAGGTCCCTATCTCAAATACTAAGACCTGATCTAGACAGGAGCCCGTTAACGCATTAGCATGTCTTTGGCGTGTAGGAGGAACTTGGAGTACCCGGAGGAAACCCACGCAAAAACAGGGAGAACATACAAACTAAATGCACATAGTGTCCTCACCAGGATATAGATTTAATCAATTCTATCTTGAATAGTTAAAAGTTGCCAATTCCTGCAGGCTGTTACTCACTATACCTTCTCTTTTTCTGGCAGGTTATTGAACTGGCAACTTGAGCTTGGAACATTATTGTTCAATGGAAAACAGACATCAGAATTCGGGGTGTAGAAAACACATACACCTTTTTATGGGAAGACTGGGCTAGGAGAAAGGAGGAAAGTGGAGGGGGAACATGCCCCCCCGGACCAGTATTATTTGATGCTGGGTTGATGGCCTTGAATAGATTCACTCCAAATTGAGACATCAACCAGGGTGGGATCTGCAGTCGCTAAAGCTGACCATACACTGTTAGAATTTATTGTTGTGATATTCTGACAGTCATGGGTGCTGGCTTTCAGAATACAAGATAAAAACTATACATACTGCAAGGTCAACACATGCTTGACATTACATAGCAAATTGTTTACCATTAAAACCACGATCACAACCTCTGGAGGAAGAAAGTCTTTCAATAACTTGAAAGGAAGCTGATACTAGAACATGTAACAAGGTGTGTCCAAATAAACCAGGTACTTTCATCATGCCCACCAATCAATGCAGCACCATGGCACACTTTGCATTGTACAATTCAAAGAAATCTCTCCTTACCATAAAAAGGTTGGTTATGTTTACCCCCAAGGCCAGAGATCCCCATTCTTCCCCTTCAACATTTATATCGGTTTTGGCATTAACTCTCATGGACCAATGTTCAATCAGTATGTTAGTGGGAAGTTTTTTTTATATATTTAGAACATGCAATGTTGCCAAATTGAGATCATCTGAGCAGAGCCAAGATTGTAAGGATGCAGATTAAGTTAAGTTAAAGCTGAACTCTAGGCAGATATAAAAGACACACATTATTGCAGCTCTGTATTCATAAATACATCATTAAATGATAATTTTTATTAAATGAAAGCTCAGAGAAGGAGAAGTAGAACAAGTAGCTGGTTGGGTCTACTGTAATGCAAGGAAAATGCTGATAGGATTATAGAAATAGTTGAGCTCATCTGTGTGCTGCTTCTCCTTTTACCGTCCAACCACAGAGTGAAGACTTTTAAGTGAAAGTAAATTGCAGCAGAGAAAGATCAGGTCTCCTTCCCTGCCAGGACTGTGTTGTTCAGAAAAGCTGTGTAAATCTCAGGACTGAAACATTAAACAGAAAAAACAGTTCTCATCAGTAATGAAGCTAGACATTCCGTCACACGGGGCAAAGACTCAGAGTTGCTCCTGCCCCTGGGAGATGTTCTCCATCCACACACTGCCATCCCCACCCCACACTTCTGGGCTCTCTTCTTATTTTGTCATGGTGGCGCCCCTCCTGATCTACTCCAGAGGTGAGGCTTCAAATTGCCTCATTCTCCAGTGCTGCTTTGTTAATTAAAGTGCCACTTGTGGGCTCCCTTCTATTTTCCTAGCACCTAGGTGCCCCTTCTAATCTGTCATGGAGGAGAGACTTGAATGAAGTGATTTCAAGCCTTTCCTCCATGTTGGATCAGGAGGGGCACCGCCGCACCAAAAGAAGAGAGCACAGAAGCAGGTCTAAAGATACTGATCCACCATGGAGTTGAGGCTTAATATCACTTCATTCAAGCCTCTCCTCTGTGGCTGAGCTGGGCCTTTCTGAATGATGTGCAGCAGAGGAAAGGCTTGAAAAAGCCTCATAAAGTGCCGCTCATAAAGTGCCCTGCTGATCGCTATGCATGGAACTATAAACATGGTGTAGATGACACTCAGAAAGGGTTTTCATAGGTGAGATCACATACAGTTCAATAGTACGCAACAAAGAGCTCAGTAGTAAAGTGCACACTTTCCAGTAGTAAGGAATGCAACGCATGCTAGTAAAGAGTGCAAAACACAGTAGTAAAAAACGCAGAGTGTGGTAGTAAAGAACGCATTACTGTTCTGTTACAATACTTCTACACAGCACAGGGCACCTGAAACATTATATAAAGACAAAATCAATACGATCCTTGGCATGACAATATTTATTTCTATAACGAAAATATTTTTCCTCTCCTCTTTTTGAGGCAGTCACAAGTCACTGTGCATCCCAGGGGTTCACTTTGGGGGAGGGCATCCTAACACTACATCTTCTTCGGCTCCAGCTCGCCTTCCCATGTTTCAGATGCCGCTGCTGCGGGGGCGGCTGCATGAGGGGAGCGGGCTCTCTTATTCTCTGCTTCGGCCTGAATGTCAGGAAGTGGCAGAACTCCAGGGCCCAAATATATGTGTTTTTCTATGATCTATGTATTTAGCTGTGTGCCTGGAATTTAGCTTTAACAACATATTTATTACAGTATACTGTATATCAATGTGGTAGTTTTGACACTTTTGGCTTCGCTCTGACTAGCATGGTATAGAATGAAATTACCCTTTAAAATTGGTTGTCGTAAAGGTTTTAAGGCTTCTATTTTAGGACGTTTAGCTGTCATCAGTCATTGTCAGGAGGGGCATCATTGTTAAAAATGTCTCCAGTAAAACTAAACTGTGAGGGCCATTCACACTAATGTCTGTACAGGTGAAACTCGAATAATTAGAATATTGTGCAAAGTTCATTTATTTCACTAATGCAACTTAAAAGGTAAAACTAATATATGAGATAGACTCATTACATGCAAAGCAAGATAGTTCAAGCTGTGATTTGTCATAATTGTGACGATTATGGCTTACAGCTCATGAAAACCCCAAGAACCCCAAATCCACAACCTCAAAAAAGTAGATTATTACATGCAATCAATAAAACAAGGATTGTACATAGAACAATATCGGACCTCTGAAAAGTACAAGCATGCATATGTACTCAGTACTTGGTTTGGGCCCCTTTTGCAGCACTTACTGCAATTACTTTTGCACGATATTCTAATTATTCGAGTTTCACCTGTATTATACTCCACTATAACACATGCCTGCTGGTGCGCATTGGAAGAGGTGTTGTCACAATGCATTGCACTGTTTACAATATAATTTAAATCATTGTCACCTTTTAACCTAAAATTCATATTTCTGTCCAGATCCTTCCTGTTTACTACCACAAATGGATAATTTATATTTCTACTTATGTTGATAATCCTAGGTAGAGTTTACCTTCTTTAATTGTATTTTTCTGTTACAACTCTTATGGCTGCTTATAGTAACCAATCAGAACTTTGTCTTACTTCCATCTAGTATGAATATGAGTGAGAGAGAGTTTGATAAGGTGAATGACCCAGCCCTCACAAGAGAGTTAAGACTAACTTTCAGAGCAGGTCACAATAATTTTATCTTTCGACAGGATCCTAGCATCCAGCTATTTTTCTTGTGCAGTGGATTGATTGGTCCAGAGTGGAGAGACCAAAGTCCTAGCACATAAATGCTGAATTGTTCAAAGTATTTTTTGAGTTTTCTTTTCTAACCATGAGGACATCTGCAAGGCACTCTTCCCTCTTTCTACTCTATCCAGAATGTCAGGTGCTTAAAGCTGAATTGCAGCCTTACCTTCAGTATTTCAGAGTTGTACAGGCTTCTTTCTTGTATTAAAATTGCTTACTCTGTGAGCTTCTCACAATGTGCATTAGAAATTGCATCAAGTCAGATAGAGCCGATCTCATTTCCTGGCTGGAGGATGTACAACACCCTCCCATCAGCCACGATCTGCCTGTATTACATAGGGAAGCACAAAGACTTGTGATGACTTGGTCCAAAATAAGGTATGTAATACAAACAGAAAGGTTTTATTTAAATGTCTAATTAGCATGTCAATTGGGAAGGGGAGAGGGGGGGGGGGGATTTGAGGAGGAACAAGGGAAGGCAAAATACCTGTAATGGTGTACTTATCTTTACAGAAATGTGTTCTTAAAGGGATTCCGTCACAAAGTATAACAACTGATGGTAGTAGTAATTTTAGATGGTAAAGCTAAATGGAATGTTTACCCTGGAGCTAGTAAGTAGCACATGTCTAATCACATAGGTGTTTTACTTCAAGACACTGTGAGGGCAATTTATCAAAACTGGAGCAGACAAAATCTGGAGCAGCTGTGCACAGCAACCAATCAGCTCCTATATTTCATTTTCAAATCTTAACTGAACAAACTGAAGAAAGAAGCTGATTGTTTGCCATGGGCAACTATTCCAGATTTTGTCTGCTCCACTTTTGATATTTCCCCCCCAGTCTTTTTAGTATAGGAAGTGCCTGAACTAATATATTAGGATGATAGCAACTGCAGTACGTAGACTAAAATAACCCAAGCACTTTGCAAAGTTTTATGATAATGATGTGCTATTACAAAAGAAATTCCTCAATAGTTTTATTAAACTGTACATAACATAGGAGTTTTATCATAATATATTACTTTGCCACATCACACTCACTACGGAAACTGGCGTGTCACCAGATCACAGGGAAACCACACCCGGCTCCTCACTAAAGCTTTGCCTATGACTCTGCTACAGTCAGGTTTTGGCTTATGTTAGTTTATAGGTTTGATCATCAGTTTGGGTTACTTTTTACAATATGATTTAGTATTTTGTTCCAATGTGAATCTATAACACTAAGGGCTCTCATTGTGTTGTATAGCTCAAATATGTTTACCAGACAGCTAGAGTATTACCACTTTTTGTAGTACTGGGGTTTTGCCATTTGTTCTGTTTTTGAATGGCCTTAGGAATGGAACCAAAACATATACAGTATGGGATTTCAAGGCATAAGCCATAAAAGGTTTAGTGCAACAATATTTCTGACAAAACTTTAATAAAAAGATGAGCAATCTGCTTCTTTACAGTTTGATATTTTTTGTTTTAACTGTAACATTAATCTTTGTTACTGTTTTGTATACGTTCACTATTTGTATGTTCTTCGCATGTACTGTACTTTATCATTTAAATATATTCTCACTTACAAAAGAGGCCTCTATTTTTATCCCCCAAGAAGTGTAGATACTGTTATGTAAATGGCAGTTACATCGGGGACCCTGGTCGTTTTGTACATTTGCCTCATTAGTCAGTCCAATACATACTGTTTATTCGAATATGAGTACCATCATCCCACTTGACTTTTGATGTGAAGGAATATATGGAGTTTCTGCTACTTTTGATCATGAGCGCAAGCTGACAGACTAATCTATTGAAGGGAAACTAGTAGTAAGATAAGAGTTTGTGTGTATTGCTCTACTATGCACAGTGAATTTCTTCTTTGGTTTTGTTCACTGTGGGCATGTTTGCAAATATATAGGTAATTTAATTCACTATTGTAAGATGTAGTTCTGGTTGACAGATATAAATGAGACGCTGAAATGAAATGTCTTAGGTGCAATCCAAGGCTCAAGTGATTCTTAATCCACCACTTTTTACACATCCATCCTGGCCTTGAGGGGGTAATCGTCTCTTATTCCTTTTGTACGTATTTAGCTAGGAATCTGTCAATTATACTTAGTAAATTTAGAATATTTTAATATAAATTCCTCATTATAAATAATAGAGAAAATATTTTTTTTCCATAAGTTCTGAAATGTCACTGTTATGCTTTGCCTTCAGTACAGGATATCCTTCACAAGTCCATGACATTTTCCAGAGGTCTGTCAAAATACATTTATAAGGATGATGAGTCAAAGACAGAGGACATTGAAAACTAAAATGGAAACCAAGTTATATTAGGACATTTAAGAGTGCATATCAAGTGATAATAATAGAGTCTTCTTACACTGCAGTACTGCAATATTTTAGAAACTGTCTCCAGTAGACCCAGGCTAGATAGACTCCACTGTACCAAATGCATTTGGCAAAGCAGAAATAACCACCCACTTAGCACACATTCATTATATGAGCAACTTATTTTGTATAAATACAGGGTTTGACTAATTTAGAATTATGTAATTCTATAAAGGTTGAGAGCAACTTTAGGAAAGTAATATACTTTCTATAATTCTTTGTTGAGGTTATTCCTTTCTTGAAACCTTGCTGTTAAAGGCCAGTTACATTTCAATTTTCATTAAAATGTTTGTGGCCCTTCCAGCACCACCTGCCCACCTGCCTAGACAAAAGTCCATTATTTAATGGACTTTTGTCAAAAGAGATGGGTGTAAAATTGTTGGCCGTAGAGTGACTTCAGCCAATGAGATGCAGTCACTGTTCATGTATTCTGACAGCAACATGCTTTTAGTTGTAATGCAATAGCCCGCCAGGGAAGATGTATCCATCCACACTGTCTTCATAAGAAATAGGTTGACCTAATCCCCAGGTAAGGTGCCACACCTCTAATATACATTAAAATAAACCCAGAAAGAGTAAGTGCTGGTTCACACCTGACCATTTTGTAGTGCGTCCTACGCTCGATGAACGCACTACAAAACGGACCAAAATGTAAAAATCCACCTCCAACAACACCACTGCCGACACCAGGCACCTCGGCCACAAGAACGAGGGGCACGCAACGCCGGCGTAGCGTTGTCAGGCCACGGCGGCCACGTTTTGCCAGGGAGGAGAGCAGGCTGCTGGACGTCATGGACAGCGTTACTAACCCACTACCCAGGCTATCCAGCGCAGGTCATTTCCTGCTCAGCTTGGAGGAGAAACTAAACATGGTGCCTTTACAGAGACAGTCGGCAGCACGGGAACGACTAATCCGATTTAAACAACCATCAAATCATAATGCAAGAGTAACAGCAGCCATCAAATAATAATGCAAGAACCTCTAAGATAAAATGATAACGGTTTATTGATACATTGTTCAAAAATAACAACATGTTAAAAATGTATCCTCGTAAACACAGGAAAAACCACCTCCAATAAACCAACAGTCTCTATTAGAGCGACTAATTAAGGACTTTTTGTTTCTCCGGTATCACATTAGTAGTTCCATCATATTCACATTTATTGCAATCCAGCTAGAGTTGGTGCAGATGGTGTACATCTCAATGCATTTCGGTTAAAACGCTATCTCAAGAAGGAGGTGTTCCAAATGGCTGCACAAGAAAAACACCCAGTAAAAGCAATGAGCACCACCCTCATGGGAGGGACACACACACCACAGGAGGGGACAATTCCAGGAGTGGAAACTGCCAGAGATGCCAGAAAACTGTCTTTTTGGCTGGTATATCTATATATATACCAGCCAAATATATATATATATATCTCCTCTGGTGTGGTGTGGCTAATTATGGTTTGATGGTTTTTGTTAAAACCCCAATTCTAATTACTGTTTCTGGAGTATGTATCCATACTGTTACAGCAGGGATGGGGTTATCTGTTAGATTTCTTTAAGTATATGTTTGAAATCTTTAAGTGTATTGCCAGCTTTAGTAATACCTTGGCAGATGTAGCCAAGGCTGATACCAAGTCAAATTCAGGTGCTTACATTAGCTGCATTTAAAAAACAATGGAACAATTTTTTAATGAGTATATATCTGTATTCATATTTTGGTATTTTATGTTTTCCTGGAGTTCAGCCTTAACGTTTGTCTATTGATGTGATTTGATTCATTAGAAACTGCACATATGCCAAGGTTTCTTCAGAGCAGATCTCCGATCAGAAATATGGGTCAGTGTTTGAATTAACATTATTGACAGATTGGAAAGCTGTGTTCTGTACAGTCTGACACTGATTCCCTTCAGTCTATGTAGATAAGATCTCGGGACCTGAAGCCTTTTACCTCTATAAACAGTTGTTAACGTATTAAAGGTAAGTGCTGCTTTATCTGTAGGAAGGAAAGCATTAGAAAAAGACACCCGGTGACAGATGGCATTCATAGGATGAGGCACAGTTTGTGAAATTAGCCTAGTCTTAACAGAAAAAAAGGACACAGGTGCACTCAGTGACATCAAGTCGCATCTGAAATGCAGCATATGATAATATTTTCAAGGTCACTCATTTTTAAACAACCATGACTTGTTAAAATGTGGTGTACTGCATGCATGAGACACTGAAAATGACTGCAGACTGCCTTCAAGATATCAGTCAAAATATTGGGTCACCGCAGGTACATTATGGGCCCACACTGGTGTGTATGTTTACTACTAACAAGGTATGACATTTTGGGATGACAAACTTGCTAAATGGAACCTAAGCTAAAATGTTTTTTTTTCCCCCTTTACCTTTAGGTAGAGTAGAGAAGGGTTGGAACCACTTTCTATTTTTTTTATTTTTTTATTGCTCTCTCTGGACTCATTGGGGAGATTTTGCCTCTATTGCTGTCCAGAAAAATCAGAAGGATGTCAGACTAAATACCCCCAAAGTGACGAAAAATCACATTTTTGTCACTGGAACAGGTGCCCCCATATTGCCTTCTATCTAGTTTTCTGATAACATCTGCAAAACCTTTGATTTGTCCCTAATTTCTGTCCTGGTGACAATGGTAAGCGAGTTAGAAAGTGAGACTAAACCTTCCCAAAAGGGACATAGACCGCATTACAAACCAGATAGAGGCTCTAAAGCATAGCCATTCTACCCAAAACACAAAACAAATATTTTATGGAGTTTAAACTTGAAATAATTAGCTCAAGCAGCACAGAAAAAAAAATTGGGGCAAAGTTAATGTTTCAATTGTCGAAAATTTAGAGAATAGTCTTACCTTGAACGGATTTACCCTGATGTGATCTTTCTTTACTTCATGACATTATGGTGCCTGTGGTTACCTTAGTAGAGTCAGCAAACCCCCTGTAATAAGTTGCTAATTGTCCTGAGCAGTAATACTGCCAATAGAGGCTGTACTATGATGGAAGGAGTCAGGATTTTGGGATAAGGTCATTTAATTTTAGATTTTACACTATAGACTTTAACAGCGAACGGAAGAGAACCTAATTTAATAGCTAGATTACAGCGCTTTTTGCTGCCAGTGAAGATAAATTCTAACTAGTTGTAATAGGCTTCTGCGGCTTGCACATAGCCTATTGTCTTATTAAATACTAATCTTTTAGTTTTTACATAAATTACCTGCATTAGCTCAAACCAGATTTGTTTCTTTTGTGGCATACCCCCCATAATATATTTACCTGACATGCTTGCTATAGGCTAGTTTAAGTAGACATTCTCATTATTTCCAAATTAAGAAGCAGCTCCAAGCGGCAAGCAAAGTCAATCAGGGAAACTGATCAATTTAAACAGGAAACATTTAAGTAAGCTTGTTAAATTTACCTCAGCCTGATTTTCTATAAAATCTTATGCAGCAAGATTTAGTTGACTTCATACAGGGCTTCTATGCTTGGCTGTAACTTGTCTGTCACATGAATCTGTGCTGTGCAACCTCCTTTTCTTGTCTCAGCATATTTGGGTGAGGATACCCTGGGTTTGGGGGAAGGTCTGAACCACTGAATACACACTGATATACTGAAGGATAAAATTAGTTTTCTCATCTTATTTCGGCATGTTTTCATATACGTCATGTGCATTTTGTGGCTGATTCACCAACCAATGTAGCTGATTTCAGATGTTAAAGCCTATCTCCAGGGACAAAAAAACTACCTTTGCAGGTAGGCGGTGGCGACGAGTGATTACACAGCACCCCTCTTTCTCATTGGCCTGGGAAACCGGCTCCATGCTCCCTCTTGCGTCAGGAAAGTAAAACTGGTTTACACAGTCTCCCTAGACATAAATGAGCAGTTAACCCTTGCAGCTTGGGGTACTCCCACTCCAAGGGAAGTATGCCTCCCTTCCCCTAGACATAGGCTTTTGAACCCAACTCTGAGCATGTTAAATTTTTTACACTTCTTTTTTCTTTCATAAGTGTCTCTAAGCTCCATTAAGCTGCTTCCAGGAAGTACCTCAGGAACCATGCTTCTGGCTTCCAGTTGCATCGGAAAGGTGCCTATGACATACACCAGGCTTTACCACAGGCTTTAAAGTGAATATTTAAGTATGAAATGAAGACAGCCCAGTTTCTCCTGCTAAAAGCAGAACAGGTCAGATGGAGCCTTTTTTTTAACATTATGAAATAGTTTCAGTGCCCCAGAGGCAAGATCATTGGTGAGTTTTCCCCATTATCCTAAACACGTTTGCTATCTTAAAATATAGGTGTAACTCTCATAAGTATTTATTTTATATTTGTATTTTGTACATTTGTATTATGTAGTGCAGGCTGATCAAGGTGGTCTTGCAGCATGTTAAATGTCCTATTGGTAATTTTTTTTTAAACTATTGTTTTTCGATCATCAGTTTTCTAAATGTTATTAGTTTATTGTCTTAATTGGTGGATAACACAGGATACCCGTGCTCACCATGGCTCCTGACAACTTGTTTAGTTGCATCAGTCAAAGGCAAGCAATTTTCATTCAGGAGCACTCTCTGCTCACTCCCCCCTCCCTGAAGCTTCCTGGGTCTTTTTTTTTTTTTTTAAATAAATACCCTATACTTTGTCCTGCAGTTTTTCAACTGGCCTGATTATATCATGGGTCCTTCCTCTTCTTCTACCCTGGTTGTGGTTTTCCCTCTAGGACTGGGCAGCACTCACGTAATAACGTGTAAGCATACTTCTCAGTTCTTAAAGTAGTAATAAATTCTAAAACTTTTTTCCAGTAACAAATCCAGATCAAATAAATATACATTGTCCAGCAGAGTATTTCTTTCCATGTTTCCCCAAACACTTACAGTCATCACATTTCCAAACAGCTGGCTCCAACTCTCTTAACCCTGCTTCCCTGAACGTCCTGTCCAGTACAAGATCATAAGGGACAGAGCAGTCTCCAGCAGCTGTCCATCTACTAGCCTGGAGAAATGGGGAAGGAGGGAGAAGAAGGGAGGAAGGAGGAGAGGGGAACAGGGAGACAGAGAATAGATTGCCTTGTTGTGCCTGTGTGTTTGTGAAGACACAGCTACTAGCATACACAAGGTTGGCTCCATAGGACCCTGCAAGGGAAAGGAGACACCCTAAAACAGGATATCAGGGCCAGTGCTGGCCAGCTGATTCTGCAGGAAACTAAAACTTTCAAAGAAGCAGCATCCATTGTAAGTGATTTAATCAACCTTTGAAATGGCTTAAAAACTTTTTTACTTTAATTTCACTTTAAATACTGTGAACCCAGACTGTGTGATGATGCACCCCCAACATGGTACATTCTTCTCAAAAGACAAGCCGCACTTCCATGGATCTTCATGAATTAAAATTAGTTTAGCGAATCCATACTGTGAAACAACATCCCATGTTTATGATACCTCTCGCACATTTCCCCTATCGGGCCTAGTCATAGAAGCCATAGAGGCACCCCCAGCATGGGCTAAGCTCACAGGAAACTGGTCGAATGACACTAACTGTAAAGGCAGTGCTGAAGGGACAGAAAAGTTGGGGAGTGCACTGGAAAATGGAGAGGGTAAGTAGAACATGCACATTTTTTTAATACATGAAAAGGGGCATTCAAATGAAACAGAAAAATATACTTGAGTAAATCATACGCAAATTCTTGCACAAATTCTTGCACTTGTCTTGAGCAACTGTCATATTTGAGCAATTGTCATATATTTGCAGACTGGAGGAGAGGGGAGGAGTGGGCACCAGCGGCTCTATGGCATTAACTGGCAACCATGCCAATATAAGCATACAAATAAGAGCCATTTTAAATGTATATTTTTCATACTTGATTGGTGGGTACCGTGAACAAATATAAAATTTTCACCATGGCAGAAATATTTAAATACATTTTTCTTTTTTTACTTGCTCCTCTTGTAAACATATTATATTTATTAACATAAATAATAACCCTTCTCACTGTTGGGAGGCCTGAACAGCACATACACAGGTTGTGATGGTGCTTTTACCTTAGGCTTTCAGAACACAGGCAAATGAGTTACGCTCAGCGCTGTGTATTATAGCCTCCAGGCACGGAGAGATTCAGAATAAAAATGAAATATTTAGTGCCTTTAGATGAATGGGAATGTTGACTGACCTGCTGTAACACCTTCAGTTTCATACAGCCATTTAAATTTATTACAGCTGTTCTCATTTGCCTCACAACATGTGTTAATTAACCACTTGGAGCCACAACAGGCATCGTTTTACTGTACGGCGTCTGTTGATATCAGACAGGATATTTCTACATAGCAGGGATTGCAAAACATTTCACATCCCCCAAAAAAAGAAAATCATTCTTTAGAAACTCAAAGTGCATTTTTATTTATGAGTATATTACAATAATGAAACAAGCCCCCTATGTTGTTATGAAATAGTAGTGATATGGTGTTACATAAATATGTTTTAGTCCTGCATTAAAGCCCCTCCATGACAATTTAAGTGTTATCAAGTGCTTAGAATACATGAGTTATTCATACTGATCCATATGATTGTCTTATGAAATAATAATGATGTCAGTTGAACCCCAGGAAGCTTTGCTATATCATTTAAGTGAAAAAGTTACGACTCAATTCATTAAGCCAAAACCATTGTTATTTCCTATAATGATAGTTATTTTCAGCAATGAGAGATTAAAAGAACAGTAACGTTGCTGAAAATAATGATTGTTGTGGCAAATAAGGTTTTCTTGAGCCTTTAGATTAGAAAATAAAGTTGAACATTTTAGATATATTGAAACAATGTATAGAGTACTTTTTAGCCACAGCTCAAAGAAAAGAAAAAGGTTGTACTACTGCCATCATCACACTGCATCGCTTTGAAATCCATGTGATCCTCCACCATCACTGATTACATATTGCAGATGGAGGGCTCAAACTTATGGATGTTCCAAAAAAAGAAAGAAAAAGGCTTGTTAAAATCAATATAGCTTTAAAACCGAGCTCCAGGTATACCAATTTGTATAGTATAGTAATGCAGTAATTGATTTGTCGTATTTTCGTTCGCGCATGCGCATTGTAGATCGTACGACTTTTGACGGACGGAAACGCCAGCAACCTTACGACAATCATACGATCGAGCAATGTTTTCAAACATGCTTGCCCGTCAAAAGTCGTACGATTGTACAGTACTATCGGTTCGGGCACTCTATTCACACATACGATTATCGGACGAAAAGTCGATCGCATACGAAAATCGTCCGATAATTGTAAGGTGTATGGGCACCGTTACATTGGTCCAGCTTGACCCTGTGTAAATATGCATATTGTGTACCTTGTCGGACCATGGGGATCCTGTACAGCACTGTAGTAGTTGGACCATCTACAGTGCTTTACAGCAATCTTTCAGGTAACTGTATGGTGCTGAGCTGTTAAAGCACAAGGAGTCGCTTATACATCACAGCAGCCCTCACAAAACGCCTAATATTTTCATCAATGGGTGCAATGATTGGATAAAGGGTGATGATGTCACGATTTGCCCTTCATCCAATCAGAGAATGCCTTGTATTCGCTGATAAATATACTAGGCATTCTCTGAATGCCCGCTGAGCCGAGCGAGTGACTCAATGTGTTTTTACAGCAGAGGGGAAGTCGCCCAGAACAGCGCAGTGCCAGGGCCTGGAAGCTCCAGCTACTACTGTGCTTTACAGGATCCCTGGGGTCCGATGAGGTATAAAATATGCATACTTACATAGGGTACAGCTTGGCCCAGTGTAAGTATACATAAGCATTTATACCTGGAGTTCAGCTTTAACAAGCCTTTATAAGCATGGGCCAGCCAAAACAAAAGCCAGGAATCTCACAGAAAAATTGCCTAGTGGCATTTTCTGGGCATTTATTTATTATTCATTGCCTTCCATTATCAGCTCTGATGCAGCCAGGAGCCCAAAAAAACACAGCAGTTGATGTTTTCATCGACAGGAAGTCATGTAGACGCCCTTCTTAACATTTTTGCGTTCATGCATAGACGTTTAAATGATAAATTTTACCACAAGCATTGATTTGTCAAAGGCCAGAAAATGCTGTGAAATGACTCCTGTATGTACAGTATAAGCCACTAAGTAAGAACCGAAATACTATATTAAAAATTAAAGCACGTGAAATTTGAAAGTTGAAACAAAGTCCACAGATTCATTTTTTTGCTTTAGATCAGCATTCATCAAATATCTGTGTTGCATTTTTTGGGGACCACAACTATCAGTTTGTCTCTGTGAGAGTGTTTTTTTAAAATAGAATCCAGTAGAGTGGCTTATTTAATCCCATGTGAACTCTGAAACACATGCACATCAAAATACCACGTGTTCCTATGGGGGCCGTTCACGTAAACCCGCTGAATCGCGCTTAACAATGCACCCGTTGTTTAGAATAGTCCTAGAGCTTCTTATGTGGCGGTTATCAGCTCGTTTTGCTCCATAGACTTCAATGGAAACCTTCTGATCAGCATGTTTGTGCACTTTTTTTTAGTGCGTTTTTACAGCTGAGACTGCTTTTCAGTGGACAACTGAAAAGGAGCTGAAAACACGCCTTCAAATGCTGTTACTTATGAACAGAAGATGCCTTCAAAACGCACTGAAACGTGCATAAAAACCACTCCCACAGATTGCATCCTCTGAGCTAGAGCATAGCACAGTCTGTCCATTTGATTTCCAAACAGCTAAAAAGATGTTCAAAAGGTCAGCCATGGTTAGAGGTGCTGTCTTGTAGTGTGCTTGGTTCAATGTCCAGTGGAGCCTTTTGCTGCCATTAAGTTTGTGTGTCTTTGTCTAATTCTTGCCCATCCTCACCTTGCTATGTCTGGATGACAGGGGTATAGAAACTATAAACACCTTTAGGTGCACATGTCCTACACTTTGGCAAACACCAGAAGAGACTGTGCCATGCTCCTTGCACAAGGTATACAGAGTATGAATTCAACCTCTAGAGCCATCTGGTAATTTGAATGTAAGTGGAGCATAAAATGAATGTAGACAAAATTGGGAGCTAATTTATGAAACCATCAGCAAGATAGGTGGAGACATTGCTGCAGTAAGACAATGGGATTCCTTTTATGCAAGGTTAAGACTGTAAATTCAAACCTAACTAGCACCTATGGATAGTTGTGCTATTTTATTTTTTTTGCTCTATTTTTCAAAAATCACCTGTAGAAGAGTAAAGGGGTCTAAACAAGGCAATGCATCTTATTTGTATATCCATTTTACATTTTCCCTTCAGTTCTACACCATCACAGTGCATCACAGGTTCTCTACCAGTGATATCTCTGTCCCAGGAGATAACACAGAGTCAGGGGTTGTGCTTAATAAATTACATTCATTATAACAGATTAGAGATTGAATAAATATTTAATTGTATATAAAACAGATTTGAGTAAGTATTCTTAGTGGTTTAAAAACATAAGGAATTATTTAAAAAATATTCATTTTATTTAGTGTGTACTTGTAATAAAAGTAGAAAAAAAAAGGTGGTAAAGTAATCCATACCTCAGAGCACTCGATAAATGCTGGCTTTATAAAGGGCCACACACAATTAGTAAAGATGAGATACACTGCATAACAGCACCTCTTGCAAAGTGGAAAAACTGCTGGTTACTCTGATCTTTGTCAGATCTGGCAATATATATATAAAATGCCAACAGGGAGACTAAAGCTTCAATTTCTGACTGCATACAAAATTACAAAATGTTGTTGTTCAACAGTTGTTGTTACAAAAGATATTTAAAATATTTTTTTTTTATTATTAACAGAAATAAATGAATACAAAATAAATATCTACAAAAATAATAAACAGTCACTTTAAAGTCATTATTTAATTAGAGGTTCCTAATGCTGGTACAGCATTCTTTCAAGAGCGGCGCTAAGGTGTACTGTGAGCCCAGCCTGCATGATGATGCAGTGACAGACTATTGGTCTGCCCTAAAGAGGCAGAGCTGGATCGAGGAGGAATTCTGGGACAGCACTGCAACATTAAGAGGGCAAGTGAATATTGGCACTTTTTTAACAGGAAACTGGAAAACAAATCCCAGGAGTTCTACATTTTTTTGAGATCAAGTAGTCATGTATAACAACTGTAGTATATATATAGTGCACATTGTTTTGACAACGGGTACAATTAGCATTAGCATTAAACTATAAGCTGTTGCTGTTGGAGTACAGTGGTTTCCAGTGATATTGTTCATCTACAGACGAAGCAGGCCAGCAAATGCTATAGCTACAATAGTAAGTATGTGAAGGATCATTTGGGTTCCTTTACCCTTTTTTTGTTGCTGTGTCTCATAGGCAAGGTTCCTTTTGTTGAAGCAGCACTCCTAATATTTTACTGTGATGTTACCGTTAAGATTTTTTAAGCTTTAAAACTCTTGCACTATTAATGTCTTGAAGTACCATTAAATCTGAAAAGTTGGTTGAACTAAAGCAGTTTTTAGGAACAGTCACAAAAACCCTTCGGTTCTGCTGCTGTATGGGCTATTCACTATAGCCCGTACAGCTCCCGAAATTGGCTGAGCGTCTCAGTTGAGCCGAAGGCCTATGCTTCGGCTCGACTGAGCCGAGGTGAAAGCCGAAGCTAGCCGAACGGCAGTCCGTTGGCCGGCCGACAGCCTGCTACTGATAGCTGGGCGGAGCCAGCCGTCATCTCACGGCTGGCTCTGGCCACTTGCATAGACACATCAGCGTCCCCTGGTTACCAGGTATCCAGGGACGCTGATCTGTCATTACACTGAGAACTCGGCGGAGCCGCCGTGATATCACGGCGGCTCCGCCGAGTTCTCAGTGTGTAATGACAGTTCAGCGTCCCCTGGTTACCCAGGGGACGCTGAACTATCATGAGAGCTTAGCGGGGCCAGCGGTGATATCAAAGCCGGCTCTGCTAAGCTCTCATCGAAAAGACAGAACAGCATCCCCTGGTAACTCGGTAACCAGGGGACGCTGATCTGTCATTACAATGAGAGCTTAATGGAGCCGGCTTTGATATCACCGCCGGCCCCGCTAAGCTCTCATTTTAATGACAGCTGGTTCTGGCCAATAGAAAACAGTTGGGCGGAGCTAGCTGTAACTGCTAGCTCCGCCCAATCGTTTTCTATTTTTTTCTACTTTTTTAACTGATTTTCTAATCTGCTCGGTACCACAGAGGTATTGAGCAGAATAGCCGAGCCGAATGCCGCAGCAAGCCGATGTACAGCTGATTTCAGTCGGTGTACGGCTGAAATCGGCCGTACAAACCTGAAGTGAATAGCCGAACAGCGTTCGGCTCACTTCACATCGGGTTGGTTATTCACACGGCTGCCTTCGGCTGCTTTGTGAATAACCCTCTTAATATTTTGAAACAATTTTTGTATTTAGAACTTACTGAGGCAATGGAGTCATGCTTGTTAAACCAAAACCTTTGTTATAAGTTTTGGATAGAGTGGATAGGGTTAGACCCATTGTTGGGTTTTTACTGCTATCCGGGGCTATTGTTCGAGACATTTTTCCTTACTCCTGGTCCTGCTGACAATGTTTTACCAGATGGGAAGGGGAACTCTCCAACAGTAACACAGACAGGCATGACAATGCTATTTTTAGTAGAGTGGGGGAAGGCCTAGAACTCCTGTTAGTTTTCTTCTGTCTGTGTCTCTTTTGCAGATTTTCCTTAACTTCCTTTCTGGGTGTCAGCAAGACAAGAAGTGAGAGAAAATATTTCGAATCGAGTCCCAGATATAATGAAAAACAGACATGGGTTCTAATCCCTTTCTAGTGTATCCCCCAAAAATTTACTTTAGAAAAGTGAATGTTAATTAATAGGGTGAACTTAAAATGTTTGTATTTAAATCCAAACAATGTAAGAGAGAAATTTTAAAAAAACGGGACTTTAGCTACCATATGAAGAGGGAAGGGGGGCCTGCAGAGTGGCAGGGCGTGCCCTGTGGTGGAGCACTAAGTTATCCAGCAACAGGCACTGTTCCATTAGACATCATCAGTGGGCATCACAAGGATCAACGCCCCCCTTTGAGGTAGAACAGCAGCATCAAACCTGCCATCAGTACAGGTGCCCGCAGGTGAGTGAAGTCCTGTACTTCCTCTTCCCAGTCAAATGAGCCATCACCTAACCAAGATGAGAAAGAAGTCTCCTTTACAATGGGTGTCTATGAGGGTTATTCACAAGCTAGCCAAAGGATCAGCCAGAGCTCCAGCTGATCCTTCGGCTAGCTTCGACCGAATAGCCTGAATTGCCCGTACATAGCCCGTAGTGAATAGCCCGTGCAGCTCCCGAAGCTGGCCGAGCGGCTCAGTTGAGTCGAAGGCATATGCTTCGGCTCAACTGAGCCTAAGTGAAACCCGAAGCGGGCCGAGCACTCGGCCATTGGCCAGTTGCAATGACAGTTCAGTGTCCCCTTTTTACCAGGTAACCAGGGGTCGCTGAACTGTCATTACAATGAGAAATCGGCAGAACCGGCCGTGATATCACGATCGGCTCCACCTCTCATTGTGTAATGACAGTTCAGCATCCCCTGGTTTCCTGAACTGTCATTACAATGAGAACTCGGCAGAGCCGGCCGTGATATCAGGGCTGGCTCCGCTGAGTTCTCATTGTGTAATGACTGTTCATCGTCCCCCTGGTTACCAGGTAAACAGGAGACGCTGAACTGTCATTACAATGAGAACTCGGCAGAGCCTGCCGTGATATCAGGGCTTGCTCCGCCAAGTCCTCATTGTAATGGCAGTTCAGCGTCCTTTGGTTACCTGGTAACCAGGGCACGCTGAACTATCATTACACAATGAGAGGTCGGCTCTGCCCAGTTATTAATTGGTGGCCAATAGGAAACAGTTGGGCGGAGCTAGCTGTCACTGTTTGCTCCGCCCAATTGTTTTCTACTTTTTTCCAACTTTTTTTCCACTGTTTTTCTATTCTGCTCGGTACCATGGAGGTACCGAGCAGAATAGCCGAACCGAATGCTGTTCGGCGGCATTTGCCTATTCACTCACTGCCGTTCGACCCCTATGAGAATATGCCGAACAGCAGCGAGTAGCCTGCCGGAGGTTCGGCTCAGTCAAACTCCTTCTGCACTTCGAGTTGGCTGAACATACTGAGCATGTTCGGCCGACCCAAAGCCAGCCGAAGCAAGCCGATGTACGGCTGACCCGAAGCCAGCTGTACAAGCCTGAAGTGAATAGCTGAACAGGGTTCGGCTCACCTCACTTCGGGTCGGTTATTTTAACAGCTGCCTTCGGCAGCTTTGTGAAAAACCCTGTATATTATCAGGTATGAAGTAAGTGGGAAAAGTGGGTTGTGCAGCTGATGGGGGATGGACGGATGGACGTGAAGTGATCAGTCTCTACTTCACTATAACCCAGTATATCAACATTTTAAGTGTAGATGAGAGCAACCTCTAGTTTAATTTATCTCGTTATTAACTGTTTCATGCAAACATGCATATCACCCTACTTACTGAGATAGGAAAGTGGGACACAGATTATGTAGGTAAAGAACATCCCCCTGCTGCATCCCCAGTTACATAGTATTTGAGGTTGAATAAAGACATTAGTCCATCAAGTCCAACCTATTAGGATCTCATTCTAGGAGTACCTGTACCCCTGTATATTACGGTCCCTTAAGAAATCGTCCAAAAGTTTCTTGAAGTTATATGCAACATGAAGATATAATACCCAAAAAATAACTAGTTAAACCCACAAGTACTTTTTTTCACCTACTTTGCCTTTATACTGGCTTTTCAAAATAACAAATGTAATTGTCTCTACATCAGACCAAAAAAGAGGGAAAACCAAAGAGGAAAGGGGGATAGAAAGATTTCATTCCAAAAAAACAACAATTTCTCTACATAAAGGACAAATGGGAGGAATGAGGATACCGCTGAGCAGGTCCAAAGCTGGGGGGGAACATGTGCCTCGGGTGCTGCTTCAGGAGGGGCGCCACTGGGTGTGTGAATGGAGAACCTCTACCTTGGAGGGGAGCAACTCTGAGCCTTTGCCCCAGGTGAGAAAATGTCTAGCTTCCCCACTGCCGCTGAGAATAGGTTGCTTGCAGTGTGCTACAGTATTGTGACTTGACAAAAAGTCAGCTGTATGGTCTAAACTATCTCTACCCTAAGCTCTGTTCACACTTTTTGGCAATTTTGGTGCAGTTAAATGTTTGTGTAGCTGCAAATAGAATAAATGCACACACTGTGCTATTTTAGTCATTTGCATGGGAACTGCATGAAGACATGTGAACAGTTGCATTGACTATGATGCACATTTTTTATAATGCTTTTTTGTTATCAACTTCATCTAGCATTCAAATTCATCTAGCATCTAAAGCTAAAACGTTTAGTTTTGTTTTAGAGAGAGTGGAGCATGTCTGCTTTTGGGTAGATCCGTAAACCAAAGTATTGCATGACCAGCATAGAGCAATGGAGACCGTTGATGGTGATGGTGCTCGTAGTGATGTCCACGGATGGTGCCGTGCAAATCCAAAGTTTTAAACAATCAAGATCACCCGCGTCTGAAGGTTGAAAAAAAAACCCAAATGTTCTTTTATTCAAAGAAGCATGTCACAAGTGTTTAAGGAGCCAACTTTTCGGAACCACGCAGGGTCCTTTATCACTATGTTTGCCCTGATGAAGGGACCCTGCGTGGTTCTGAAACGTTGGCTCCTTAAACACTTGTGCCATGCTTATTTGAATAAAAGAACATTTGAATCTATTTCATCCTTCGTGTGGTGATGATTTTCATTGTTTAAACCATGCTGTTGGGTAGATTTCTCTTCACCTCCTGTCCTGTAGACACGATAGAGAGTGAGAAGAAGTCTGTCCAAAGTGGAAGGAAATGCTCTTTGTCACCAAAACAGTTGTCCCCATTTGAAGATTTCCCCACTAAGACAGCTGTAAAATTTTAGACCTCCCATTACTTTCTGTCATGATGACAATGGTCATCAGGACAAATATAGAGGGCAAAAATCCCAAGCAGAGACACAGAGAGCAGTAAGAACCTGGTTCTAACTCTTTGCCGAGCTATGCAATACTAGAACAGAAGTTTTGGCTTCAGATACACTTTAACCCACTGGATGTAAACACACCCAGTTAACACATACTGTATGTATTTAAGATGCAATGAAATGCCTATGAAGCTAAATTGCATGATGAGACCTTTATTTTTATTGACATTGGTACTGTTCCCATCAGTCCAAACCACTCCAGCTTCCTGTGATGCATAAGCAGTCACCCAAATGAAAGCTCCCAGGGGTACTGCTACCATTTCAGCTGTTAACTGGGGCCAGCTGTCATTGAGGCTAAGCACATCAACATGTTATTGGGTGAACCTGGGAGGAAAACAGACAAGATCCATGTTTAAAACAGGTATTGCATTATAAATGGGGAGCACAATGTAAATTATTAGTTTTTATTTTGTCTGGAGTTTACACGTTTTCACAATTTTGGAAACCTAAGAAAAGACACGAAAAGGAAAACCATTTCTATCAAGCATTAAACCTTACGGTACAATAACCGTGTTGCCTTCACAAGTGAAGCCTGGCTAAATTCTAATTGAGTGGCAGCTGAATTGATTACAATTAACCTGTGGTCTTGTCCTCAGGCTGGGGTCTCTCACCTCCAGCTTTTAACAAGGTCAGAGGGCTTATGACATCTGTGATGAATGCATGCATCATAAACAGAAATCATAAACATAATAGGGTAAAGTACATAAATCAAGTAGAAAAAAACATGAATTCTAGTGCATTGATCAAATTATGAATGAAGCACATTAATCATAAGATTATGCTTGAATGTATCAGGAAACATAAATTATACCGTGGAACGTTGAGGTGAAATGTTCACTGAATAATGAAATGAGCTACTATTGCATAAGAATGTAAAATAAAAGCCGCAGAGCATTTCACATGGGAAGTTTGTCCACAGCAGGCCCAAGTTATTGAACTTCATAAGGCTGGAACATTTTATTTAAATAGAACAATTTAAGGTGAACAATTCCAACTTGTAATACCTCTTTATTTTATATGGAGTATCTTTTTCATTACATTTATTTGTTCCTTTCGCCAACATCTGCGCTTGTCCTTAAAGAAATATTGTCACCTTGCCTATTCAAGACAAAGGGGTCTATTCACCAAGCTGCCGAGGGCAGCCGAGTGAATGACCGATCTGAAGTGAAGTGAGCCGAACACTGTTATTCACTTCAGACTGGTACGGCTGATTTCAGCCGTGAATCGGCTGAAATCAGCTGTACATCGGCTTGCTTCGAGTGGCTTCGGGTCGGCCGAACATGCTCAGCATGTTCGGCCAACCCGAAGTGCAGACGGCGTTCGACTCAGCCAATCCAACATCTGGATCGGCTGAGCCGAACCTCTCGGTGGCTGCTCATCGCTGTTCAAGTGTCTACATAAAGTTCACCCCCCAGAGAAGTATCCCTCCCGCACAACCTCCCCACTGCAGCATCTTCCTTCAGCTATGCTTCAGTGCAGGGACGTGCGGACAGGGGAGGCAGTTGAGGCAGAGCTGGGGATTTTCTGTGTTTTGTATAGTTGAGGCAGAGCCTCACCTAGAATTATGGAGGAAAAAGCTGTCAGCTTGCTTTTTCTCCATTCAGATCGTGCAGGGACGTGCGGACAGTGGAGGCAGTTGAGGCAGAGCCTCGCCTAGAATTATGGAGGAAAAAGCTGTCAGCTTGCTTTTTCTCCATTCAGATCGGCATCTAACAGGTTACACAGCAGGGAAATCCTCCCCACTGTGTAACCTGTCATGGACGGAGCGCCTCAGCAGTGAGGAGCAAGTGAGGGACAGGGAGGCTCCTTCCTGTCTCCTCACTACCTCCTTTACACTAGCTTGGGGACGGGGCTTCGCCCAATGGGGGCGGAGCTTCAGCAGGCGGGGGTGGGGCTGGCGAATGCCTCACCCGGAGCAAGAGGTACCACACGTCACTGCGTTCAGTGTCAACTGGTGTTGGAGTTTAGACGGGGAAGACATTATGGCAATCCCCATTTAATAGTGTTAGGGCCTGGTAATAAGCTACTCAGTCCTAAACGAGTGCCGGCTTACCCAGGGCCGGATTTACTCCACCTGCCGCCCCAAGGCCAGGTTCCACAATACGCCCCCCAGGGCTTACCCGCTCTACATTTAGCCTTACTTTCCCAAAGCAGGGCTAAATGTAGAGAAAAACTGCCCCTCTTCTCCCTGCTGCCCGAGGCCAGGGCTTGTTGGCCATGTGGGAAATCCAGCCCTGCATGTGCTCCCATTCTGTATAACTGGAAGTCTTGCTCTGTTGAGTGAAGGCAAATCCAAAATTTCATGTTGTCAATCAGGAAATATAGGGGAAATCTTACAATGAGGATGCTTGTTCCAATGCCAATCGTATCATGAGATTTTATACGAGATTTGTCTCCACAGGACAGAAAGTGAAAGGAAATCTCTGCAATGGGACAGATGGCAAAAAAAACAAAAAACTGACAGATGTTTAAATTATTTCCTACTCTGCCCAAAATGAAGAAAAGTGTTAGCTTAAGATTTATTTTTAAAATCACTATTTACATACATCCTGGGTAAAAAAAACAACTATCCTGGATGTTAGAGATATAGATAAGATTTCTGGTAGATCAATGCTTTCTTAATCATACAGACATTTTACATTGCTGACACCAAATAAACTGTAGTAGTACTAGCAAAAGCGCCCTCATTGGTCTAAGCCCCCCTGATGTTATCACATCTATTACAGTCCATTCACTTGTATTGGACATGAGGACACCGAGGGACATACTGCAACCGGAGCAAAGGGGAAGAGAGGTGAGTGGCCACTGCCCCAAGACCAAGAATCGGCTAAGTATTTCTTCTTTATTTGAGCCCCTAGAGAAAAACGAGCAGTTAACCCTTGCAGTGCGGGGGTAGCACCACTGCAAGGATTAATTTGTCTACAGCTCAGAGTACTTCTTTAATTAATATTACAGATACAGTACATTAAAATTCCAAATTCCAAATCTTTGCCACTTTTGAAGTGCATGCTAAATGATTTATGGGTCTATTGACGAAGCAGTCGAAGGATCTAGCCGTAGCTTCGGCCCCAGGACCCCTTCAGTAGAACCGAAGGGCTGCTGTATGGGCTATTCCCTATAAAGCTAAACTTTCCCTGCTTTTTCTTTTTTTTTTTTATTCAGACATCGAGCCGTTGGCTGCCGTCAGAATAAAAAAAAAAAATGTTTTCACCATAGGAATGCATTGCTAGATTCCTATTGGCTATTTCAATTTGCAATAGCCAATAGCAAACTAGCTATTGCACCCACCCACTGCTGCTGTCAATCAGCAGAGGAGACCTCTGCTGATTGACAGGTCTAGCTGATTGACAAATCTAGCAATGCATTCCTATGGCAAAAACATTTTTTTTTACGCCAGCAGAACCGCCCGGCCAATCGAAAACAGTTGGGCGGAGCTAGCTGTCACTGCTAGCTCCGCACAATTGTTTTCTATTTATTTTTTTGTACTTTTTTAACTATTTTTCTGTTCTGCTCGGTCCCACAGAGGGACCGAGCAGAACAGCCGAGCCGAATGCCGCTCGGCGGCATTTGGCTATTTACTCACTGCTGTTCGGCATCTATAAGAATAGACCGAACAGCAGCGAGTAGCCTGCCGGAGGTTCGGCTAAGCCGATCCAGATGTTGGATAGGCTGAGTCGAACTCCTTTTGCACTTCGGGTCGACCCGAAGCCACATGAAGCCACCCGATGTACGGCTGATTTCAGCCGATATACGGCTGAAATCAGCCATACCAGCCTGAAGTGAATAGCCGAACATCATATCAGTCCCTGTCCCCCAGAGGAACTGGCAATATAATGCCCCTATTACACTCAAATACACAAGGACCAATATTGGAAGGAACCAAACAGTTTCAGGGTTATTCACAAAAGGGCCAAAATAGCTAATTTGGAAAAATTCTCCAAGTCAGCTCACTTTCCAGTTCAGCTATGTTGTCCTGGATTGTTCACTTATCCTCCCTTCTCCAAACTCTTCACCATTTAGTGAATAACCCCCTAAGTTTGGGGTTTGTGGGAGGAAAAGCCCATGCAGATCTAAAAAAAGCATACAGACTCCACGCACACAGTGGCCTCAGTGGGATTCAAAGCTACGATGCTAAGCCACTATATTTAACAGACCAAAATGGAAGAAATTAGAAAAGTTAATTTGTTAAGTTAATTTTAACACTTGGGGTGAGTGTAGGGGGGCGTACGGCCGCGTACTCCCATAGAGAAAGACAAGGGCTGTGTACTAATCACACGCAGCACCTGTCCTTCCCGGGAGCTGCCCAATTCGGCCGTGCACGCAGCACGGAGCTATACGTGCTGGCTTTTTCTAGTGTGAATGAGGACTTACAGAGGAACTAAACTCTAAAGCTTTGCCCAAAGCAAGGCTAGTAGGGGGCAAAGGGCTAGTCACTAACTTTACCCGTGATCTACCTTCAGATGATCTTTCCCTATTACTGATTTGTTCTGCAGTGAGTCACTGTGTGGTCATCTTGGTAGAGTCAGGACTTTTCTTCCTCAAGTCAGATCCTCCAGCAAAGAATACAGTGAGCAGCACAGTCGTTACATCCACAAATCTCACTCAAGATCTCCTGGGACTAGAAGTCAGATGCAGCAGTGCTTAAAATTTTCTAATGCAGATATAAAACCATGAGGCTGTAGGCACAGGAGTGTCTGGTCGCCCTCACATATTAAGAAGTGCAATGCTATTTTACAGGAATTCAGGACAAAAGGTCATTTTTTACGGTTACTACTTAGGCACAAATAACACTTCTTGATGTACATTCAGTTCCACTTTAATGGTAATGTATATTTAGTATTTAAATAGATCAAGGGAAGGTATGATGTTTTCGTGATGAGAACAATACTGGAGATGAAGGGGCGTCTTTGGTAATCATGTGGATTTTAGAGGGCTTTTAAAATAGAACTTGTCACAAGGTTTTTCTTTGTTTAAGGGATTGTTTTCATCAGTGACGCTAAATGGGCATCCTTTTGGTTTCCTCTTCAACAAAAGACTTTGTGAACTGAAGTACTTAATTCTAAAAGGTTTATCTTCTTGAAACGAAATTACACCCCTAGCAACATATAGCTCTGGATTTTTTTAATTCGGCACCACATGCTGCTGAAAAGTATCAGCCGATCAATAAATAACATGTATGTTATATACTCCTCAAAGAAAGCATCATAACAGATATTAACATAAATTGTATGAATATCACATAATGGGGATGTAGAGGTTGTTTATGTTGTGATATCTAATTCACAGTGTTTGATAAATGCAAAAGTGAAGGAGTGAGAACTCATACATTAAAAATCAGGTAGCTCAACTATGCACTTATTAGTATGTAAATAATTAAGCCATAGGAGGATGTCACATTTTATAAATGACTTTCATGTGGATTTAAGAACAAGCAAATGCTGTATTGATTGGTAAACATGTATACATAGATTAAAAGCAGAAACTAAGTTTGTTTGCAAACCAAGAGTAAAGTACAATAGACATTTTGGGGGAATGTGTGTGTATGTGTATACAGTATATACAGTACACACACACATATATATACTGTATATATCACAACATAGTAGATATCCCGTTGCTGAGCCAATGGGAGAAGCAATTGGAGCAGTTGGATTTTTCTGTCTGATTGCTATTGTTTTTGTTGTCATGAGGGAACTTGGTTCTGGGGATATCTTTAGGCTTCTGCCTCTCCCCTCCGCATTGGTATCAGCATGCACATTAAGCTGATTTGAATGTGCTTATATGTATAAAAGATTTGTAGAAGAGCAGCTAGATAAATGTCTGCAGTGGCGGACCTAAGGAACAAAGGGCCCTGGTGCAAGATTTTTTTTCTGGCCCCCTCCCTTCCCACTCAGAAGCCCTTTGCCCGGCTCCCTCCACAGCCTGTCGCGTCGGCTGCTCCAGTGGTAGGTCCGCCCCTGGATCTCTATATACACAGTGAGGAGTATAGCACACAGTGATAGCTATATACACACTGATCTCTATATACACAGTGAGGAGTATAGCACACACTGATCTCTATATACACTGATCTATATATATACATTGATCCACCTACAGAGATCTTTATGTACACAGGAATCTCTTAACAGGGCCCCAGGACCCTGCACTGCCCTGTATTCCACCAATAGGTAGTGCGCCAGGGCCATTGCAAGAATTTTTTCCTACACAGGCGAAGGTGCATTTTTCCACACCCCCCAGCACCTTTTTCTAAACTAAGAATAATCCAGCCATAGAGGTTGACTACTGGCACACCAAGAAGAGCTAGAGGATGTTGCACAGCTCATGCTTCAGGAAGTTTCTTACCAATAAACATGTGTGGAGTTCTCTGAATTTTAGCTGCAGGAGGTTCAAGAGAACTCAGAGTAAGTCAAATTTACTTTCTACAGTGTTTTCTGGATTGTGAAACAGTTCACAATGAATTTCAGTTATTGGCATGGTTTGTAGTACATTGGTGACATCATCTTAATTGTGCATTGGACATTTCTGTGCAAAAGTTGGCACTGCTGGACTGCTGTCTTCATGGTACTTCAGTTTAAGTCACACCACATGATATTATTTAAAAAAAATCTATAGTATATTTGGCCTGGGTTTTCCGGACATTTTTTTATCCATAGTCAGCTGTTTAGCATCCATCCAATAATTGACACAGCAATTTAATAAAACAAATTACAATCTTCCTTTTGTTTGGCATCCCTCTGTATAATAGAGTACAAATCATCATCCACCAGCCTCTACCCAGTCCGAACCTGAGCACCTCTGAACACAGAAGACGCTCCTCCCCAACAGGGAAGCTCCTTGTGTGCCACCCAATCAGCTGCAGGTGGGATGAAATCATTGACCTTATATAGCTATATGTTTAGATTTGGTAAAATATATTTACCTAATATGGCTATGTGGCCATATAAGGTAAATTATGTGCATAAGCAAATGATAAGCATACTGCCCCTTTAAAAACATGGCAGGAAATGCCCACAGCTTATTGGCTGGAAGTGCCCATGCCACTTCCTTGTTCAGAGGAGCTCAGATTTGGACCATTTTCAGTCCAAACCTAAGCTTATCCATAATCGCTAAATGACATTTCTTAGCTGGCCTGCTTCTATCTGCAAAAAACAGTGTACGCCCCCCATCTGTACCCACCAGACCCTACTGGATAAGGGTCTGGTGTCGATTTTGAGGGACAGTACACATTGTTTACAAAAAAAGGGCAAGGGGTCCAATGCAGAATCCATACCAGGCCCTTATTCTTGATAAGGGTCTAGTATGGATTTGGAAGCAGACCCCGTGCCTTGTTTTTCTTTTTTAAAAAAACATGTGGGTTCCTCCTCAAAATCAATACCAGATGCTTGTCCTCTGCAGGAAGTCTGCATTTTACATTTTTAACATTTTAGTTTTAGAAGAGCTGCTCTTCACTGAATGGTATTCTTTAAAAAAATGTTTTTGCATTGGTGCATGTCCCCGAGTGCCATAGCATTAAAGTTCGCAATTTGCGGACTTTTTGAAGAGTTCGCTGAACCTCAAATGAATCAAGTGATATTCACGGCTCATCACTAGCGTTAAGCTCCTTGCAGCTTTCATCTTTGATCCTACTATAAATTCATCCACAGACAGATTATTTCTCTCACACATAGTTAGAGGCACTAAAAAGGCTTTTATTTATCAGGTATGTACTGTATATATGGGAAATATTGGAGGTTACAGCCAAAGACTATACATTCTTTTTCTCCAAGTAAGAAAAACTATCATGCGCTTTTATGGAACCATCATTTCCACAAAAACAGGGAAGGTAAATCTTGAGAGATACAAATAGAACAGCTACATGCAGAATGCATGGAAATGATATTAATCTAGATGCAACAAAACACAAGGCTTTGTGCTATTATTGCTGAACAATGTTGCCACCAAGCCTGTGACGTATGTTTAACCTAGTTTTAAGAATGATGCATCAGGTAGCAGGAGACTAAATCGATAGAGAGGGAAAGGAAGGAATTCTCCATAGGAAAGCAGGAGGGGGGGGGTCTGTTTGTCCACTTAATGGGAAAGTGTAATATTTTTACTAGTTTGGTTTCTTACTATATTGTATTAAAAGAAAAATATAATTAAACGTTAGTGATCTGTCACTAGGTGCAAATGTTTTTAGACAAGGGCAATCTGTAAAGAAAAGGCTTAATACTTACCCAGTGCTAGACACAGCCCGGTCACCAGGTCACAATGAGACCACTTTGTTCCATCTCCCAGGAGACTCATAAACATGTATTTTACTGCCTGCCAGGTAGCAACTCCCTTTTTGGGATCAAGCAAGGATCTCTATATATAGTTATGTATTTGCATTATGTGATGTTTGGATGTTAAGAGTACATATATGTGAGTCTCCTGGGATATCGGACACAAAGGGGTCTATTCACAAAGCAGCCGAAGGATCTAGCCGTAGCTTCGGCTGATCCTTTGGCTACTTCGGCCCCAGGACTCCTTCGGTTCAGAAGAACCGAAGGGCTGCTGTACGGGCTATTCCCTGGCCGAGAGGCTCAGTTGAGCCGAAGGCATATGCCTCGGCTCGACTGAGCCACGCTGAAAGCCGAAGCCAGCCAATGGCCGTCCATTGGCCGGCCGACAGCCTGCTTCTGACAGCTGGGCTGAGCTAGCCGTCATCTCACAGCTGGCTCCGGCCAGTTGCAGAGAGATCAGCATCCCTGGTTACCAGCTAACCAGGGACACTGATCTCCAGACAGCAAACTCTCCCGGGCGCTCCGGGAGACTCCCGCTCCCGGCCCCCCAGGAGATAAACACTTTTTCCAAGAAAGGTTTACTCTGCTCGATCGAGCAGAGTAAAACTTTCCCTGCTTTTTTTTTTATTCTGACATGGAGCCGTTGGCTGCGGTCAGAATAAGAAAAAAAAAAAATTATTAAAAAAAAAAAAGAAAGTAAAAAAACTCTCCCGGCCGCCCAGGAGAGAAACACTGCTGTGTCTTTCTTTCTTTTTCTTTATTCTGACACGGAGTGATGTGCATTGTACCCACCCTCTACTGATGGACCTGATGGAGAACTGCAGCAGAGGGCGGGTAGTTTACTAGTTTACTATTGGCTATTGCAAATTGAAATAGCCAATAGGAATCTAGCAATGCATTCCTATGCGATTTCTTTTTTTTTTATTCTGACATCGCTACGTGTCAGAATAAAGAAAAAAAAATACACAGCAGTGTTTCTCTCCTTGGCGGCCGGGAGCAGGAGACTCCCGGGGCGCCAGGGAGAGTTAGCTGTTTAGAATAGACCCCAAAGTGTTCTTGAGAATTTAACTTACATTGCAATAGAATTTTAAACAATTGCGTACAAATAAACTATAATTCTTGGGAACTCACCGCTCTATTTTCCTCATTTAGAATTTGCAGCTTGATTTCTGTATGGAAGAGTTTGGTGTGTGCTAGTCTACAATAAAGCTTTATTTACCCCTATGTGTGCATGTCAGTAAAATATTATTGAGAAATACAGATTACCAACTGTAGTTTGCAGGCTCCTGACATTTTGAACTGGCTACTAGCCGGCAACAAATGTGTTTCATTTCAGGTTTTTCGTTATTTGGTTTTTTTTGGATTTATCTCTGAAAGTCAATTCGTATCAGTATTTGAAGTATCCGAATTTCGTGTGAGTTAAACGGTATTTGTGAATGGAAATTCGTTGCAGAAAAGTGACATTAAAAGGGTTTTCACAAAAGGGTGAAGAGTTTGGAGAAGGCAGGAGTGAACAATCTAGGACAACATAGCTGATTAGGAAAAATTCTCAATTCAGCTCACTTTCCAGTTCAGCTATGTTGTCCTAGATTGTTCACTTCTCCTGCCTTCTCCAAACTCTTCACCCTTTAGTGAATAACCCTGTAAATGTTTACTTTTTTCTCTATTTAACTTTTCAACGATGAGGATCTACATCACTGGACGACATGATTGATGTGCGGATTGCATTGGTGGACATTTTTTCTTTTTCTTTTTCTTTTTTCCTAATAAAAGACTTGTCAAAAACTGTGTTGTGTTTTTTTTTCAAATATCGGACTTTGTAAAATGATGTTGTGTGTTTATTTACAGTACAATTTTACTGTTTATTTGGTAGATAAGAAGGTGTAACAACTGCCCCTATAGATTCCTATAAATGCAATGGAGCTACCCCCCCCCCCCC